>NC_061077.1:12953880-13253880 GCF_021917145.1 Hypomesus transpacificus
ACATGTGTGTTTGTAACCTGTGTCTGTGGCTTCTCCATTTTTCTCCAGCTTACTGCAGGCTAATTCCCTCAGGCTTGTGTGTTATAATGATACATTTTTGCTTATACAGGGATATCAGATGCCACTACTGACTGTGTGTGTGTGTGTGATGGGCCTGCAGGTCTCACAGAGGTGCCTAAGAACATCCCCTCTGACACCAAACTCCTGGACCTGCAGAACAACCGCATCACCGAGCTGAAAGAGAATGACTTCAAAGGCCTGGCTAACCTCTATGTGAGAGAGACCAGCCTCTCCCTCCACATCTCTCCCAAAGTCTTCTTTCCTTGTCTCCTGTCTGCCTCCCCCCCTCCCTCCTCCTCCTTCCCCTCCTTCTGTTTACCTCACTTCTTTCTCCCTCTCTTTACTGAGTGCCCAACTTGATTTTCTGCCCAAATCTTTCTCTTTCACTTTCTCATCCTTGCCCACCCTCTCGCTCTCCCTTTTTCGTTTTCTCTTTCTCCGTCCCTCCTCTATCTCTCTCCCTCTCTCTCTTCTTCTAACAATCTTTCTTTCTCTCCCTCCTCCTCTCTTGTTCCCCTCCCTCCCTCTCCATCTCCCTGTCTTTCCTGTGTGGATTACTTGTGCTTACGCTAGGCTTTCATGCCCTGGGAGCTGGAAGGGGGATTTTCTTGCTCACGTCCTTTCCTCTCTACCAGAGAGACTCGTCTCGTTCACATCCCTGCGTGCAGGAGAACACACCAAGAGCAATATTGAGCCTGGCAGGAGACAGAACTCCCAACACTGGACAATGGCATCTTTATTAAGAGATGTTTTCTTCAGCCATGTCTTGTCCTGTCTTGTACTCTGCCTGCATGCCTGCCTGCCTGCCTGCCTGCCTGCCTGCCTGTCTGTCTGTCTGTTTGTTTGTCTGTCTGCATATTTGCTTGTCTGTCTGCCTGTCTGTCTGCATACCTGTCTGTCTGCCTGCCTGCCTGCCTGCCTGCCTGCCTCCCTGCCTGTCTGTCTTTCTGTCTGTCTGTCTGTCTGTCTGTCTGTCTGTCTGTCTGTCTGCCTGTCTGTCTGCATATTTGCTTGTCTGTCTGCCTGTCTGTCTGCATACCTGTCTGTCTGCCTGCCTGTCTGCCTATCTACCTGTCTGTCTGAAGTCTGTCTGTTTGCCTGCCTGTCGGTATGCTTGTCTGCCTTCCTGTCTCCATGCTTGTCTGTCTGTCTGCCTGCCTGTATGTTGGTCTGTCTGTCACTTTTCTGTGACAAAATGAAAGGCTGTGATTCACCGTCTACTCTGGTGCTCAGTAGCTTCTGTATGCAAGAGAGGAGCAACCAAACTCACTTCCTGTACTCTCTCTTTCTCCCCCCGCTGTTTCTCGTGTCCCTTCCCCCCCCCCTGTCTTCATCTGGCTCTCTCTCTCCTGATATCTTGTTCTCTCTCTCAATCCAGGCATCGTTGACATAACACACGCTAGCCCGCATACTGCCAAGAGGGCAATCAAAAGTGATAACTCAGCAGTAATTAGAGATGCATCCTGCTCTCTCTCTCTCTCTCTCTCTCTCTGCTTTTCCCCCGACACCTTCCCCAGGCCTTGTCCCTGGTCAACAACAAGATCTCCAAGGTCCACCCCAAAGCCTTCTCCCCCCTCAAGCACATGCAGAAGCTCTACTTCTCCCGGAACTTGCTGACAGGGGTGCCCAAGAACCTGCCCCCCTCCCTGGTGGAGCTCCGCATCCATGAAAACCGCATCAAGAAGGTGGCAGAGGGGGCCTTCTCAGGCCTGGGCAGCATGAACTGCATAGGTCAGCCCCTGCTCTCTACTCGGTAGTCTGAAGTCTGTCCAAGCCTCGTGCGATTGATCGATACAACTTGATTATTGCGGTGCTTGACTGCAGGGTTTATATACCAATCAAGTCGTAACTGACCTTATTCATTTTCTCCATTAGCTAATGATTCGAATTGGACTATATTAGGCTTAAAGTAAAGGGAGAACAGCCCCCCAGTACAGCCCTGGTATATAATTCAGTGCATGTGCAATTAATGGCAAATTGTATTGCTGTCCCATAGAGGACTCAGTATAAACAATTGTTTCTGTACATTGATTGTGATATATCATTATAATTCCTTAAGGGCACATAGAGACTTCAAATGCATGCAGGGCTAAAGTGTTAACCCGGGCGTTATATGAAGGTTCTGACTAGTGGCTGTCTGTTGTAGAGATGGGTGGAAACCCCATCCAGAACAGTGGGTTTGAACCTGGCGCCTTCAAGGGACTGAAACTCAACTATCTTCGTATCTCAGATGCCAAGCTTACTGGGGTTCCTAAAGGTAACTGCACACACACACACACACACACCCACACACACACACACACTATCTGTCTCACACACACACACACACACACACACACACACAATCTATCTCACACACACACACACACACACTATCTGTCTCTCACACACACACACACACACACACACACACTTGTTCCCTCACTTGGATGTGTGTGTGATTTCCCCCCTCCAGACCTTCCAGACAGTCTCCATGAGCTTCATCTGGACCACAACCAGATCCAGGCTATTGAGCTGGAGGACCTGAGCCGCTACAAGCACGTGTACAGGTACACACAAACACACATACAGTACAAACACACCCACACCCACAGATCAACCACTGTCCATTCTTTAAGGCTGTTACGACTGAAAAATACACTATCAAGGCCTTTATGGGCACATTATCGGTCAATAGTGCCACTCAGTGGTGATTGTCAGCACTGTAAATAAACGGCATTGCAATTACCTTTGTTCCTCTCTTCTCTTCTTGTCTCTTCTTTACTCTACTCTACACTTCTCCTCTCTTTTTGTTCTCCCTCCCTCTCCCTCTCCCTCTCTCTCTCTCTCTCTCTCTCTCTCTCTCTCTCTCTCTCTCTCTCTCTGTGTCTCTCTCTCTCTGTGTCTCTCTCTCTCTGGTTGGCAGGTTGGGCCTGGGCTTCAACCACATCCGTATGATAGAGAACGGCAGCCTGGCGTACATTCCCCGTCTGAGAGAGCTGCACCTGGAGAACAACCGACTCACTCGCGTGCCCAAGGGTCTGCCTGACATGAAGTACCTACAGGTGTGTGTGTGGGGTGTGTGTGTGTGTGTGTGTGTGAGCTTGTGTAAGCATAAGTCTCTTTAAACATCATATTTACCAAACTTAGTTTGGTATGTGGTACCAAGGTAAGCACAGTGCTACTGTACAAGCCAAGCTACGTCCACCCTCAGCTAAAATCGTGTGCCCCGCCCCGCCCTGTTCCCCTCCTATCCTCTAGGTGGTGTATCTCCATTCTAACAACATCAGTCAGGTGGAGGTGGATGACTTCTGTCCCCGAGGCTTTGGGATGAAGAGAACGTTCTACAACGGCATCAGCCTCTTTGCCAACCCTGTGCAATACTGGGAGGTCCAGCCCGCAGCCTTCCGCTGCGTCAGCGACCGCTTGGCCATCCAGTTTGGCAACTACAAGAAGTAAAGAGCCAGAGAGCTAGGGAGACGGAGGAGGGGAAGGGATGAGGAAAAAGGGAAGAAGTGGAGAGGAGAGAAGAGAGAGGAGAAAAGGAGTGGTGGACAAGATTGATGTTGTGAGGGGAGGAGAGAGAGAAACGGGTGGAACGGGTGGGAGAAGGTATTGGTTAAGGAAGAAAATGATTAATAAAGTTGACATGTATTTGAATCTTTTTATATTTTCGGGAGAAAGAGAGGGGGAGAAAACAAGCAAAAATGAGCATGCAGTGAAAATGTTAACCTTAACAAAGGAACCTTGAGTGTGAAAGATGTCTGTTGTTTTGAGTCCGACACCGCTGATTGGACCAGAAAATATAAAAGAGTATTTGTTGTCAGGGACAAAACACAGATTTGTGTTTTTTGTGGTTTGGATAGACCGGAGAATGGTGTCTTTCCCTTTTGTGAGATTATAAAGAACAGACATAAAGTATGCAGGTATCGAACATTTGTGAAACATTTCATTCCACTTTTATAAAATAGGTTTTAATGTTTTAGTAGTTATTATTGTAAATCATCATTTTGGTGAAGATTATATACAGGCAAGCAATAGAGACGTTATATACAGTTTTTATCTAAACACATTTCCTGTGTTGATTTTCGTAGTTGCATTCCATCCTTTATACTTTTGTAAATGTTGAAGCTACAGTGAACAACATTTCCAAGCTTCTAATCATGGTCAGTTTCAAAGAATTCGGTTAAAACTGCAATTGTATAATCGGTCTCCCACATAGAGGAACTAGGTGGTATTGACTCAGACCTTTAACATCCACAGTCTGTCAGTTTTCCAGTAATTACTTGGTTTTCGGCACAGGAAACTGTATCATCCACCTTCCTGTGTGGATGTTGATTTGTGTCATCAAGCCCAGCAAATGGTATTATACTGCACCTTTATAAAGGAATCAACTTGACCTGCAGGACTTGACCAGTAACCACATGGACACAGAGTGAGCAGTTGTTTCCTGCGCTTTGGGGCTAACAGGACTCTGACTCTATTGGTTAAATACGTGTCGTCGCTCCTGTCAACAAGAGCAGTGTGTCTGTGATGCTTCATGTTAACTGGTTTCAATGGGGGAGGGTGGAGTTGCCATTAATGCTATACTGTATTCTGCCAAGCGGCCGCATGTGAGAATAAATATCTTCAAACTTGATAATTTGTGCGAAGCAGAGAGAATGAGAGAGATTGAGAGAGAAAACATGCCCCTAGTTTTGGAGGCTGGTGTGTGAGAAATAAAAGATCATTACAACCGTTTCCGAAAGTTTTGAAGTATGTGAAAGGGAAACGCATTTTTGTTGGATTGGTTTGTTGACTGTGTTCTTGATGTAAAAAAAACAAAAGTAAAGTACAATCACTAAATGCAGTAATGGATGGAATGTTTTCCCTACACATATTAGTGTAAAGAAACAGGGGAGAGTGATATGTAAAAGTCTTCTTAATTGTCTGATGCCTCTGACTAAACATCAGCGCATTCTTCATACACACATCATTCCATCCACAATCAGCTGTTGGCGCATTTTCAATTTGCCCCGCAAATCACGTCATCGCACTGGCCGACCACAAGTCTCTCCGAGGGGCAAAATGCTAGGCTACAATGTGAGAGATGGACTGTTGACATCGGACGGATGCGGCCGTAGCGGTGCTTTTGCGTGAGAACAGCCCGATGACAGTGGATTCTAGACTATGGAAGGATTTCGTCCATAAGATGAGAGATTACGAGGAACAGTCGATGTGAGAATCAGGAGCATCTGGACTATACTGTGTGTGTGCTTCTCCTCGCTCGGCCCAACCGATCTACCATCAAAGCCAGGGGCTGAATTTGAAATGTCGCAGGAATATGGGGGTGAGCCGAAGAGCAGAAATCACATTTAGGTCTTTATGTAGGCTGCAAACACGAAATATAACAATATTCAAATGAAACCATTCATACAATCGAGTGAATCATCTGCAGACATCACGATAGTGTAACTATATGCGCGTTATTTCTTAACGATTGCACAATTATTCTTTTAGTTAGCCTATTTGTTATTAATTGCATTAGCCTATAAATCATTAATTGATTCCTTCACCTGTCAGTTTTGTCGACTGATCGTTGGAAACTTGAGAAGCCTATGTGCACATGGACGCATTGATTCCTTTGACTTTGACACCAGCCTCATTAATGTCATATTAAAATGTTCGAACTGTAAATAAATAGGCCATGATGATTGTATCGGTTTGTACACCTGTCTAGAAAACACCAAGTATAGTATTCGACTTTATTAGATATTCGTAAACCCCAAAAGTCGACGGTCGCTGTAGGGATCGGGGTAAAAGTTATTTTATAATATTATATAATGTATTATATTATACATTATAATGGAACTATATAATAATCAAAATGTCTAGGCCTAGATTTTTTTTAATGAAATCACATAATATTTTATGGGGGAAAACAAAGAGTGTGAAGGTAATATCGAAGGTAATATCAAATGAATGCTGCTAAATGTTAATCCATCAAATATTTATCATTCCTTATCCTGCAAAAAAAATGAATGAGCCAGATATGGCGACATTCAGAGTATAGCTCAATACTAATTTCCCTGTTAAAAGGCACAATGACAGGAAGAGTAAAACAGAGGCAAACTAAAGGTTCCCAGCTTGACAGCAGCAACACACAAAAACCACCAAAACTCAGATACGACAATTGTAGGCTAACATTGCACACACACAGACAGTAATACATGTTTTACAACATTACTCTGTGGACAGTGTAGAAGCACATCGTTTAGATGTAGCAAAAATGAATTACTCATTCAGTATGCAAGTTTAAGTTATTATTGTTTGTTTTTTTTACATTTCTTTTGCAGTGACTTGTCTGGTCTTGAGACAATGGATGAACCTGCTTGGCTACATGGTTGCAACCTCCCATTCATAGTCATGGATGCCACCCTCTGAACTTCCTGAGGCTCCCTCATCCTCATAGCCCTCCCCACCCCTCCTTCTGTCTCCCCTTCTTCCCTTCTCCACCTCCCTTGCCTATCCTTCCTTTACGTTTCTCTATATTCTCTCCCTCCTGGTCTTCTCTAAGTCTTTCTGTGTTGGTCACTCGCTATCTGTCTCGAACACGCCTACGCACCCGCACACACACGCACTCATTCAAACACACACACAAGCAGTCATCTTGATCTTTTCTTCCCCTCTCTCTCTCTCTCTCTCTCTCTCTCTCTCTCTCTCTCTCTCTCTCTCTCTCTCTCTCTCTCTCTATCTATCTATCTATCTATCTATCTATCTATCTATCTATCTATCTATCTATCTATCTATCTCTCTCTCTCTCTCTCTCTCTCTCTCTCTCTCTCTCTCTTTCTCTCCCCTTCTCCCTCCCTCCCCCCCCCCCTCCCACCATGCCTTGTTTTGGCCGTTCTCTGGACTCGCCGTGCACGCTGGCCCTCCTGGTGGGCTTCCAGTTTGCCTTCGTGCTCTACTTCTCCCTGGGGGGGTTCCGGGGGCTCGTGTCCGTGTTGGTCCACACCATCGAGCCCGAGTTCGACTACTCGCGCCCCCACGATGTCTACACCAACCTCAGCCACCTGGGGGTGCTGTCGCTGCCTGTTGCCCACACAGGCACAGGACCCCCAAGCACAGCAGCGCCTTTAAAGGACTGCCTGATCCCTTCACCGCTGCTGGGTGCGTGCGTGTGCTCGTGTGTTTTCTAGCAAGGGTTTTCCATTAGGGATGTGTGTGTAAGTGTGTGTGTGTCTCTCTCTCTGCAGAGTAAAGCACAGCAGTGTAAAGGTTTTTTCCGGTTAATGCGAGACTGTGCGTGCCTGCTTGCATGTGTGTAGATGCCTACAGTACATTTGTGACCCGTCCCGTTCCTTCCCAGTGTTTGCGACCACACAACCGCATCTTTTTCATGGTTCTTATTTGGGGGTCCTCCAGTGGGCCCCGTTTCCGTCCGTCTGTCCTCTCCTCTGTCCCTGGACGAGATCCGACAAAGGAACCCTCTGGTGTTACCGGGCGGACGCTACCGGCCGCCGGACTGCGAGCCCCGCCACCACACGGCCATCGTGGTGCCTTACCGTAACCGTCAGACTCACCTCCGCTCTCTCCTCTACCACCTCCACCCGTTCCTGCAGCGGCAGCAGATCCACTACAGCATCTACATTGTGCACCAGGTGTGTGTGTGTGAGTAAGCGTGTCCGGAAGGGGTTTGTGTGTCCGCTCTGCTGACTTGTCCTTTTCGTCTCGCTGACAATAAGCCCCCTCGCTCGTCTCCCCTTCCCCCTTCCCCCCTCCCTCCCCTGTGTGTTCTTGTGTTGCAGTGGGGGAACGCCACCTTCAACCGGGCCAAGCTGCTGAACGTGGGGGTCCGCGAGGCTCTGAGGGACGAGGACTGGAGCTGCATCTTCCTCCACGACGTGGACCTGCTGCCTGAAAACGACCACAACACCTACACCTGCCACAAGCAGTTCCCTACACACCTGTCTGTAGCCATGGACAAGTTCAGATACAGGTACTGTGAGTTTACGTGCATGTGTGTGTGGTGTCTGTGTGTGTGGGTTCGTGACATCTTCACCTGTAACGAGCAGTTCCCGCACACACCTGTTTTTTACAATTGTACAAGGCTTTCATGTGCTTATACTTTATGTATGTTTTTGATAAATCGAGATTACATCTTAATAGAAGCAAGGATAAACGTTTTCCTCCACTTACCACACTTACCACAGTGGTGCTTGTGAATTTTAGGCTAATTAAAAAGCTACTGTACAACGATGCTTCTAAAACTATAGGCATCTCAGAAAATGCAATTTGTTATGTATACATAAAACATTTTTGTGAGGAATTATAATCATATTCTCGATGGTTACTTGCCGCTGCAGATCTACATAATGGTGTACATATACATCATCCAAATGCGCTTGTAAGTTTAAAGTGAAGTATTTGTCCCCCTTAGGTTGCCGTACCCCCAGTATTTTGGAGGGGTGTCTGCGGTCACCCCGGATCAGTATATGAAGATGAACGGCTTCCCCAACCACTACTGGGGATGGGGAGGGGAGGACGACGACATCGCTGCCAGGTGAGAGGAAGTGGGTCTAGGAGAGACAGGAAGAGGAAGTCACTGTGAAGTTCAGCCCCACCTGTGAGAAACATGGGGGTGAGGGAGAGGGGAATGTTAGAAAGTAACCTCCAGTCGACGTACGTAGGGGAGGACTAGCATCGTCACATACATCTGTTGCATGTTCCTCTCTCTCTCCCCATTCCCCCCTTCTTTTTCTGTTAACTTCTCCCCCGCTCACAAAAGTGCATTTGTTGTTCATTTAACGTTTGCCGTTTCCGGTACTTTTTGTCGCGTCATCATTTCTGTCTGTGTTCATCCTACATCTTCCATATTCTCCCTCTTCTCCACCACCAGGTCATGGCTTTGCCATGTCTCTCTTTCCTGCTGCTCTCGCTCCCTACCGATCGCACTTTCTCTCTCCCAGTCCCGACAGATGAGTATAGTCATTGAGTGTGCAAGAGGTCACTATCAAAGCTCCTGGTTGGTATACAGGCAACACTTTTTTTTCGGAAGGTCCCTTATGATTTCGCAAACCAACTGCAAACAAATGTTGAGCTAGACCTATCCCCTCGTTCTAAACTACATCAGCCAGAATGCAACTTTGAAGTTGGAGTTGCTCTATACAGTAGCTCTGTCTGGCTTGAGCAAAGATGCGATTCCATACTCAAACCAAGCGGGTGCTACCAAGCCAAACCTATCTAGGACAAGACAACATGGGTTTGTACTTGTATCATTATAATATGCTTCTCCCGAGCTTAGATGTTAGCTACCTTTTAGTTATATTTCTTTTTGTGACCCCCTAACTAGTTACTCTATTCTACTGTGTCTACATTTGACAAAAACAGCTTTAACTTGGAGGGACCTGAGATGGAATGAGGGCATTCATTTTACTGTTCACTGTCACCATTTTTAAGCCCACAGTCATGGCCATTAGTTTTGGCAATGACAAATGTTGTGTTTTGCAAAGTTTGCTGGTTCAGTATTTTAGGATTTTTTTTCACGTTTCTATAAAATACTGGAATCACAATAAGGCACATTTCATATTTTGTAAAGCTTTTTTGGGGGCAACATTTTTCAATAAATGCAAATAGTCTCCTCTTTTACTGCAGTCAATCTGCTCTTAAAATCCCATTAGAATGATAGAGCGATTTTACCTGGCTAAAACTAGTTCACACTTTCCCTGTGCTGAGGACATGACTTACTGAAATTATGTTAGCATTCATTTTATGCCAAGGCCCAGCAAGCTTTGGAAACACAAAATGTATGTCGCTCCCAATACTTTTGGCCGCGGCTGTACATAAACTTTACATGTCACATCATATGTACGGCTCCTTATCTGCATGCTGTCTACTGTGTTGTCTTGGTGTTTGTGCCCTGGTTTTGGATTTGAGAATATTGTTTTGCAATAGAGTATTGTATTGTTGTATTGTGTGGTATAGTAGTGCACTACAGTACAGCTCAGTTTAGTACATTACAGACATATTACCTCCTTGTGCCTATGCTTTACTCTGTGTCTGTCCAGTAATGATCATGTACTGTATCCCCTGTCTGATTCCTCCTCTGCCTCTCTCCAGAGTGCGTCTCTCTGGGATGAAGATAGTACGCCCTCCTGTGGCCATTGGCCATTACAAGATGATCAAGCATAAAGGTGACAAGGGCAACGAGCAGAACCCACGCAGGTATGAATGACAGGGGGCAGATGTCTCTCTCTCTCTCTTTCTCCCCCCCTCTCTCTCTCTCTCTCTCTCTCTTCTCTCTCTCTCTCTCTCTCTCTCTCTCTCTCTCTCTCTCTCTCTCTCTCTCTCTCTCTCTCTCTCTCTCTCTCTCTCTCTCACACACACACACATACACACACACGCACACACACAGGCAACCATACATATACTAGATACACACACCGTATCACTCTCTCCTCTTCTCCCTCGAATCGGAAAGGTTTGACCTGCTGAAGAGGACCAGGCTGAACTGGCACTCTGACGGCCTCAACTCACTGACCTACGACCTTTTATCCAAAGAGCTGGAGCCACTCTACACCAACCTGTCTGTCAACATAGGCGACGACCCCCGTCTTCCCCTGGCCAAACTCCCGCCCCCTGTCCCCAAACATGGGGTCAAGAGAGCCGGGGGAAGGCCTAACTACTCCCATCACGGCACCCAGAGGGAGGGGCAGATTGTAAAAGTTTCTTCACCTGCCAATGTGACTGCAGCCAAGCTTGCTGGTGAGCACACAGACCCCGCCCAGTCTAAGAAGGCAGCGAATGAGACGACAGAGGAAAAGATGGGTGTGGTCAAATAGGAGCAGGAAACTGATGGATATGCGGTCCGCTTCTTCAAAGTCTAAACTGGCTGTGCTCCCTTTTTATCAGCGCCGATCGAAAATTACATTGATTGTCATCGAGTTTAGTCCTTTCACAGTAACACAACAGAGACACTGGAAAAGGGGGAAGAAATCCACTTCAGACTACTGGAATGCATTCAAGAAAGCTGTTGGAACTGCCTTTATGCTTTATGGAATCCTGTGTGTTCCTACTGTGAACGAAAACGACGAGCGATGCTAGCTAGCCACATCCGCAGGTAAACATCGAGCACTGTTTCCAACCAGCCTCAAAAACACCCCTCAATGGCACTCAACCCTGGACAGCATTAAAAGTCCACCACAAGTCCTCGAGCATGTATGTTGAATATGAAGCATTAGAGAGAGAGAGAGAGAGAGAGAGAGAGAGTTTGCTTGTGTGTTTGCTTGTGTGTTTATTTTAACTTCAAATCCCTGAAAAACTCAATGAGGATTCAGACAAACCTCTTTCTGCCATTCGGACACCAGGTTTGCAAACCATCTGCCCACTGCTGCTGTCAGCCAATCATATTCCAGCTGACTTCTAACTTTAGCCAATCTGCTCAGACGCTGCTGCTGTTGGTCCGCCCTACTGTGTGGGTTTGTGTTTCTGTGCCTTCTCTCTTTAAAGTCCCATTTTATAGATTTGGATGAAGATTCAGATCTCATAAATTAAAGGTCTCAAATTGCTATCGGAGGAGGTTAAACTGATTCCAAATCTGTGCTAAAGTACCTATCTGGAGCACCATTTTATATGTTGTGCAACGATCAGCGCTCTCACACTCCAGAACTGATTAGATGACTGTAGAGTTTATATTTCTATGAAGAAAAGTGTGTTTATTTGTTTACGTTGATGTATCTCTTTACTGTTTGGTGCCTCTTTAGATTGTGATCTTTTGATTTTAAGACAATCTGAGCGTAGAAGTGAAACTGTGTTACTTACCGATTGCCTCACAAAATAGATGAATCTCATAACTATCTTCATGCCTGCCAGATATTGTAGACTTGGCTATATGTAGTTATAGTATATACTGTATATGTACATGTATTCTCTTTATGTGAATGAACTTGTGCTCACTGATTTAGGTGATTTTCCTTTTTTGTAGTCAGTATGACCATTTTGGGTTATACATGTGACTTAACATTTGCCAGTTCATGATTGTGTTTTGATATGAGTAGAGCTGCTGTTATGACAATGCACTTGGGAAGACATTAGGTGTTCGTTATTTTCCCCAACACTATCCACAGCAAGGTGTCCTTGGTTCATGCTATGGGGTTATACAAACCTTTTAGTCTCTCACTCCGGCAACGACTTCTAAACATGGGTGAAAACATCTTTCACCACAGCGCAAAGGAAAGGAAGATGAACTATTACATTTAGACATGATGACATGATGACAGAGATTTACGATATGTGATTATGGGTCCCTTTAGTATTCACATACACGTATTTTGTTTTCCATCTCTTCCATTTTGAATGTAATGTTCATACTAAAGCACTGTTGGTGATGGAAATGACTGCTTGGAGCATGTAGTCGTGGGCGCTGTGTTGGTTTATATTTCCTGCTGCTGATGTGTACGGCATATCACATCGGTATTCCACATCAGTTCCCAATGTGATTGGATAAGGGTCTAATAAGTATATCTGAACATCATATTTATGCTACCAGATTAATTCAAAAGAATCTCGAATATCTTGTTTTTAGGATGACTGATTATATTGTATTATACAATAATTTTTCTTTGACTTACTGTACCTTTTACTCATAGTAATAATACAGGTAATAAGCTAATTTGAATGTATTTTCAGTCAACCACTGTTTGTACTAACTCTACTATACTCAAGCATACACACAAGTAAGGAAAGTAAGCTACATTTCATTTAAATGTTTAATTTATTTAACTTGTAGGAACCATTCTAGACAAAGTGCTATACTGCATAGTAATGTGCTATACTTACAGTTAATAACTGTAGCTGTTCTACAGATTCTGTCATAAATACTGTGGATTTGTTTGAACCCAATGATGGATTTGATACTTGATTGTCCCCTCAGAGAGCGATGCAGCAGGTGTAGATAACGAGGGGTATGTACTGTGTGAGACACACTTCATATACAGTACAGTACAAATACAGCATTTGACCTAGGAATTCAACCCTATCATTATGTATCATGACAACTATTATGATATCACTGTTCAGAAGCGACCAGTGTTCAACTGTATGGGTCCAGCTCTTGACCCATGTCTGTGTACACCAGTAGACATATTCCAGCCCACAGGTCGTATTCATCATAGCATTACAGACCGTTCGTGGAATTATCAGTTGAAAATCTGAACCTTTTAACTCGAGAGTAGCAAACAGAACAAATAACTGTGTTGAAAAATCTGTGTTGCTGCCGATAGTACAGTATATACAGTGTGTGCAATTAGCAGCACAACCTGCTAATGTTTGCCTACTGTATCTTTGAGAGTTAGGATACAGATACATGGGGGATACTGGCATTGTGCTCATTGGTTGTAGCTGTATACCTACTGTTTGATGGCATATCACTTTTTCAGTGTTTATGTAATTATTTCTGGTACATATCACTAGTTGGCCACCACTGACAGTAATCTTTACTAAATACTCTGATCAGACTAGTGAGTATTATAGGACATAGTGTGCTAAACTAGAGATTGTTGTATATTTAATAAAATAGCTAGTTTTATATAATAGCTAGAGATATTTTGATGAGAATGCATTAGGGAGATATACTATAGGCAAAATCTACCAAACTCACTTTTTGTGACATATCTTAGGTAATTTCAGTGCAATGTTTTTTTTATGACTATAGGATTGTGGGAGTAGACAAGTAAACATTTTTTTTAAGAACCTTTTGTATTCATTTGATGGTTATGCACCATACAAGCAGAAGGATTGATGTGTGACATGTAATGTACAGTATTGGTTGCATCTCAGTTGCGTTTAGGACAAGTACATTATCAAGCTTTCAGATGGATTAGCATTGCACGTCTGGGATGACGACAGGTTGATTGATTGGTGTGTGTGTGTGAAAAGCAAGACCAGTAGAGTAGGTCACCCAAGACAGTCAAGGGACTAGGACTTGTAGTGTGGATGATACATCTATGTTACATGACATACTGAGAGACAAACAGACCAATAAAACATGCAAAAAAGATGCCCTGTTTCTTGTCTCTTTCGCCCATAACCTGCCACTGGCAAGTCATGCACATCCGTTTCATAGCTTTTAAGTTACACATCCATTAATATTTTGCAATCAGATTTTCTTTATTTACACTGGTACTGCTAATTTAGTCACTGAGATTGCCATGGCATCAAATGATTAGCCTATCAGCAGCTAAATGGGAAGTCACTAGTGCAAAAATGTTTTAGTTTGTATTTTTTTCACATCATTTTAAATGTCCGTGGTAAAAAAAAAAAAGTTACACTCCCTTCCATTTCTTAACCCTAGTTGGTTTGATAAGATAGCATTTTTATCAAGCAAAATAATCGAGGTGAACTAGTTATCTTGCTATATCGCTTAATTCAATGACAAGTAGACCTAGGCCTATAGATTCCTTTGACTTTTGCTTCAAAGTGATTTATTTTTACAGACTCTTTGAAGTACGGCTGATCAGACCCCCTATTTTCTCTGAAACACAACTCAAAGAGATTCAACCTCAATGCAAGAAAGCCCCCAACCAACAATTTTGGCCAACAACTTTTTTGCTTAGGCGGGTAGTACAGTATTTGGTAGTAAGCTATATTGTGGAGCATATCTGTAGGCTCACATAGCAAATCTACAAAATGTCTTTGTGAGTCATTAATGACATTACAGCCTACATTATGTTTTGAGTAGAGGGGGTGCTGTATGTGTCTTTAAAGTGTATGTGTGTACTATAGCTACACTTGTTTTCGGCTAAACGAATAAAGATATTTGCTCATCCAGCATACTAAAAGCTTCACACACATCTAACTTCTCTGTGATGTCCCTGTGTTCATTTCCTGTGTTTCCCACAAGCCCTTCCACCAGGATTCATGGTGCATCACTGGTTCCCAACAGTGAAAGTACTGACAACAAACACGGCAGAACCTCCCCTTTAAACACTGCTTTTGCCTGCTTCTCTGCTAAAAAGCTATTTAATGGCATCGGTGGATAGTATTTAAACTGAGTAGGCCCTGTGAACACACACATAGCAATGTACCATCCAGGAGTGTACACCAAGGGTTCTAAATCAGATAGCAATGTTAGAGGCTGTTCTGTAGGTTGTAACATACGTCTGTATTCACACATGACATCAATCTGTGTCCAAATGATGACATCACACTGTATGTTCCATAACAGGCCATAAAAAGCAGGATTAGAGAGACAGTTAGAGATGAGATCATGCTATAAATAGATTCTTGTTTTTTTGTGTTTGATCTGTTTCATAATCTCTGAGTCACAGATGCATAGAATCACACCGGTTAATCTGCCCCTTTAAAAGCAAGGAGATGAAAGGAAAGTTCACACCAGTTCAAGGTGTTCAACGCACCACAGTAAAATGACTCATCGACAGCTCCAAAAGTTGCTGGCCGGTCATTTGTCCTGTGTAAGAAATAAATACAGATCTTTGTACGTCGATGTCTTTCTCAGCAGAAGGGTGGCTGTTCGGACTGACGTGGGGGCCTGCTGAAGTGACAGGGCAGTGGGGGCACAGGGAGGTCTGAGACAGGCGTTAGTCTCCTCCTGTTAGCTCGTCAAAGACATGACTGACCTCTCCTATCCTGCAGAATCTGCGTGTGTGTGTGTGTGTGTGTTTTGCGTTGATCTGATTCGTATATGTACACATTCTGTATTTACACATACTGTACACGCATGGTTAGTTGGGGAAGTCTGGAACCTTCCGAAGATTCCAAACCGATTTTTATGGTAATCATTGAAACATTTTTGTCTTAAATACCACAAATACCCCTTGAAGTCCCTCTTTACCTGATCTGTCATATGCTCCAGTGTCCCTTCACATCTCAGCACAAGCACATACACGCAAACATGAATAATTACTCATGTACACACACACATACTTGCTCAAACACACACACTCTCTCACACACACACACACAAACACACCCACACAAACACACACACAGACAGTCCGTGTCTGGAGCAGGAAGCTTTTAATCTGAGAAGGTCAGCAAATTACTAAGAGGGGTTAAGAGTAACCAAATATACAATTAACACATTAATGTCCCACCGCATAAAATGTACCTTTAGATGAACTTCTTTTCACCCATATATTTACTGTAATTACCATGAAATCTGTGTTTTGAGATTTTTTGTGAGCTATGATTTCAGATGTCTTTCAATGTGACACCTTGATCCAATCTGGTATAAACACATCCCCCGAAAGTCGTTCCACTGGGGACGTGTTAACACTTCTTCCTCGAACCAGGTCAGACGGACCAGGGCAGAACACCGTTCCAGAAGAACAGCTGAACAGGATCCTGACGCCTCGTCACCGACTGAGATGCTGTTAAACAGGAAAACAGAGCCTGTCATGGCTGTGGGTCGCTGCCACCACCGACACATCCCATTCCGTAGCAGCTGCAGTTCAGCTGTTTCTGGGATCCATATTTTCAGCCCCAGTGGTCAATGTCCTCTGCCCTAGGCCCTGCACTATTCACAAGTACACATACATCAAGTAAATTAATTCCGCTGTTGTGGCCGCACCGTGCGGATCTAGGTCATGCAGTAATTGCAACTTCTTCTTTTTTTTCCATCATCTTTTTTTCTTTTCTTTTTTTGCCAACGCTTATAATAATGGCAACATCCTGTCCTACACATTCTGACCTTGACGTCTTTCAGGTGATTTCCAGCGAGCACATGTGTGCATGTGTTGTGTGTGTGTGTGTTGTTAACATGGGGTAGGTATAATGAAACACAGGGTGAAAGAGAATAAGCCGCTGTCTATACTTAGTGTTTGCCTGCAGCTATGTGGTCATGAAAGAGAGAGAGATAGTGTGCAGGGGGTGGATGTGGCTGTGCAGGCAGAGCGAGAGAAGGAGGATGACAGAGAAGGGAGGGGAGAGGAGCCGGCAGAGGGGTGGGGGGGGGCTTTGTGACGCACGCTGATCCACTCTGCCGCGCGGCCATTGGCTGCGGCCGCTGCCAGTCGCCGTGACAGCGGAGGGAGAAAGAGAGAGGGCGAGAGAGGGAGAGAGGTGCACAGACAACGCCGGGGGAGCAGATTATGAAGCGGAGCTCGGCAGAGGCAGTCTCTCCTGCATTGTCTCGATGGCTGCACACGCATTCCTCCTCCTCCTCCCGTCCCTCGCCCTGCTGTCTGCACTCAGCCAGCCAGCGCTCTCCTTCGATCAAGTGCCTGACATCCTCCATAGAAGGTAGTGCGCCCCATTGTGTGAATGTCTGTGCGTGTGTGGTGGTGGTGGTGGTGGGGGGGGGGGGGGGGGGTGATGGGGGGGGGGGCGAGAGGCAAGCAGAGATGCTGATGTGTCATGAGGGTCTTTTCTCTCTTTCATTCTCTCTCTTTCTCTTTCCGTCTCTCTTTCTATCCCTCTCTTCCCATTTGTGTTCATCGTGATATGTGCAGACATCAGCTGAGGGGCTTCACCTGTCTTGACTGGGGATTTTGTTTACAGTTGGACGTGGGTCTAGATTTGTCCCCTAAGGTGGCGTGTGTCAGAAATTGGTCATCGATTTTGGGGCTGTTGTTGCTGTACAGTGGTGTCGGTCTGACAGGAAAGAGGTAAATAAGGCCAGGACAATGGGCCTGCAGGAGAGGGACCTTGCTTTCGCAGTCTGGGAGCAGGTAAACAAGGATGGGACTGTGAGGAGAGGAGGAGAGAGGAGGAGAGGAGGCCAGGCATTGCCAATTGTCTTTTGGGGTTTTGTTTATTGATGCAGTCGGAGAGAGGGGAGGGAATTCTAGCCAGCCATGGGCTGCATCATGCACATGCAATCCTGCAGGTCAAATCGAAATGAAATGTTCAGCTGGCTAACCAGGTACATCAGCACAGCGCTAGCACAGAGGAGAGAGACAGAGTTAGTCTGGAGATGGAAAGTGCGTGCAAGATGTATCACTCAAACTGTGGATTTTGATCGACCAAGGGCATTGCAGTGCTAACTTTAAGCAGTTGATTCAATTAATTTCAGCTGGACTGTGAAACGTACTTAGAAAAGTACCTAGAATATTCTTGTGTTCATTGTGTGGGCTGTTGCTGATAGTTATAAGACAAAACAACATGACAGCCTCTCCAGCCTACCATTCAGCACCACTCTACATTCCAACATGTTTCTATGAACACATGCCTCTGAGACGCTTGTGGAGGCGTCTGTTTATGTACACAAAGCTAAAAAGTTCATTCAGAAATTCTAGGGCTGAGATTTCTGATAATTTACAATGGATTTTCTTCAGTTTTTCTATTTTTAGTACTTTTGATCATAATTCAATTCCTTACTCCGTGGACAGATTTGTGGCCTGCCTTTGCTTTCTCACAATTCACACTTGGTCAGGAAGAGCAGAAGAAATGTAAAATGTGAGCTTCAAAGAGTCACATCGACTCACTGTCCAAATGCATTTGCTGTCACGTTTATGCATTAAACTCAGCAAGATGAAAATGCCTTTACAAAGAAAGGGCTCTCATTTCTGATGTCTCACTTCCTGGGGTATTACACCCAAGAAAAGGTAAAATGGTTGCCTCACATTCAGGAAGAGGCATGGTGCTAGCTTGGCTACAGTCATTAGACTGGCGCTGTGGGATGGTGGCCACAGCCAGAGTGACTGATGTAGAGTTGTGGTAGGATGCTAGTGGTGCTGGGGAATTCAAGAAGGAGAAGAAGGATACTTTCTTTTAGGAGGAGAGAGGCCCACTGATTTATTATTGAGTTATTGGCCCAAAAATACAGATGCTATCAAGTTTATTCGACATGACCCTACCACGAGAAAGAGACATGAAAGAGACACACGTGTATCATATACAGTACCAGTAAAATGTTCAATGAACGCAGGGAAGCAGATGGAGGAGTGCATGAATGAGGCAGACGGATGTCCCTAAGAGGTTTAAACACCTCTCAGGTTGACCTGGAGTCACGCCTCGGGCATTAAAACCTATGTTTACCTCTCGGTAAACACTTAAGACTTAATCAGAGAACTGATCGACTCTATTATTGGAGGCACACACGCACACAGAAGAAGACATCTTGGCATAGATAAGGATTTCGGTTTCCTGTGTCTACCTCTGATTGGAGGGAGAGAATGTGGAGAGGGTGTGTCCCTGTGTAAGATCAAGCAGAATGAGGCAGAGGAGGCTTGTTTACAGTTTGCTGTGCATCACACCTTGCTTGGTGGTGCACAGCAGAGCACTGCGCTGTGTGTGTGTGTGTCATATACTGCATGCACGTAGGGATGAGAGTGTGTGTGTGTGTGAACACGGCTCTGTTTAGGAGATCGTGTGTACATTGTTGTGTTCGTGTCCTGTGCCACTGTGGCGCAAGCGTGTGTATGTGGGTGTGTGTGGGTGTGTTTTTCCAGTCAAGTTGGTGTGCGAGTTTCTTTGTTTTGTTTGCCTGTGTGTGTGTGTCTCCTCTACATCTCTGTGTGTGCGCCTCTGTGCGTGAGTGTGTTTGTCTGTGAGCGAGAGAGAGAGAGAGAGAGAGAGAGAGAGAGAGAGAGAGAGAGAGAGAGAGAGAGAGAGAGAGAGAGAGAGTGAGAGAGAGAGAGAGAGAGAGAGAGAGAGAGAGAGAGGTGAGCTAGGGAGTGGCTCGGGCATGGCTGTGATGATATAAAGGGCTGTTCAGCACCCAGGCACCGTGTGACAGGCTGAGCCAATGACAGGGTTGCAGCAGCCCCGGGTTGCTGACCTCGCTAAACTGGCACAGGAACAAACGGCTGGGCTTAGTTAGCATGCACACACACTCACATGCGCACACACTCACATGCGCACTCACACACACACACACACACACACAAAAACACTATTTTTCTCTAGCTTATCCTAGCCAGCTGAGGTCTCGGGTTGGGCATGTAGATGTTTTGTGTTATTGTCCATTGCGTTGCGGTTTCTGTTTATTTCGGATGTTGCGACAAAGTTTTGGAGGAGCCTAGTGGTTGAGGATTCATAGTGAGAATTTACAATGCTTTAAGATTATGTACAAACACAACCTTTTTTTATGATGAGGTATCACGATAGTGGACCTACATTTATCTACGTATACTTTTTAGATTTGGCATGCATCTATGGTTTGTATTTAAGTATTTAAGCTGTAGAAGTATGCTTGGCTGGTTACAAACCTTGCTTTGGATGCACGGATGGCCCAACCAACGTGGTTCTACCCTATTTCTTCCACAACCTCCCACCTTCCACAGTATTTATGAGTCATAAACTGTCAATGCATTTCACATTCCTAAAAAACATGCCACAGGTTCACTTAGTTAACGACGCTGGGATAATTTAACATATTGTACTTGGTGTCAATCACTGTTGTACTGGTCGGATGTTTAGGGACTTGCATTCATAAATATGCATAAGGCTTGCAAATCACAAATGCCGTTCAGATGTCGAGTTTTATTGAAGGTCTGTGTTGTTATACGTCGGTTTATTTCACGTTCGGTGTCTGGGCGGAGGAACAGGTGCAGGTGATAAGTCATACGTGCCAAGCTGCCCTCTCACCCATTACTGCCAGCTGCCAGCAGTACTCCAAGAACACACACACACACCTGTGCATGCTGTGCACACACACTCTTGTTAGCAGTCTTACTCAAAGTTCACATCACATCCTCCGTGTTATCACTTGGTCACACCAGATTATCTCGCGGTCATCACAAAGTGTCTGGGCGTCTTCCGGTTTGGGAGGATTTACCCGGTACTTGTAATTTGATTTAAAGTGAGGACACAGCAGCTTATTTGCCAGCGTCATTCCAGTGACCTGGTCCTAAGTCAGAATCAAAGCCATTGAGCGGGCAAGAATGAATTACCGGTAGTTTCCCTCCATGATGCAGTTATCACAGAGAGAGTCAGCATGACTGGGTCAAAGGGGGGTCAGCACGGCCTCCTCAAGTTTGAGTCTGGGGTAGGTCATGTAAGTAGAGATTGAAAGCACCATCAGATTTTATTCATGCTCATCTTGTGAGTTTATACTCTCCAAAGCTGGTTACGGTAGTGTCAGAAAGGCTGTTTTTTGGAAGCACCATTTTAGTGGCCCTCCGGAACACGAGGAAGCTACACTGGAAAGTCTATGACAGCAAAGTTTCGCATGTGGAACTTTGAAGGGACCTTTTTGGTCCAGGTACAACTACAAATGAAGGATCATGTATTGTAACAGTCTATCAAGAAGAAACTCACCAATTGAATGTTCTATCAGTACACAACATCTCAGGCTTAGAATGTACTATCAGTACATTTCTCTCAGGCTTAGAGTCTGATAATACAAATGTTCTTTTTAATATGCATTTTGACTTTACTTAGTAATGTGTACAATGTACATTGCAATACTGTTCTATATTTATACAGTTGATTTTATTTGTCTTTTATCTTTATTTTACAAGTTTGTGAAAAAGACATCTAGTATGTGTCAGGGGAACACCCCGAGCCCATTGGAAAGAGTGACACTTTTGTTTGTCATTTTGCATAAAGTTTGGGGTTCGTGGCAACGGGGCCATATCGGGTCGCCCAATGGGAATCTGACCTTGCTTGGACTGTTGCTTCCTGATTTCTGACGGAATAAAACTGGATTAAAGGGACAGAAGACAAAGGTCACATAAACCAGAAAGGACATGCCCAAGCCAATTCTTTAACAAGTAATGAATCAATTCCAGTAATGACAGCCCCTATCTCAACTTCAACTATCCTGTAATTCATGACCTTACAGTGATGTCTAATCCCTGTTCATACTTTAGCTTCTCTTTCTTCAAGTGTAACTTCCTAATCCTAATCTTTAAACAGGTGGCCTTGCACTGGTTTACTTAGAATGACCCAGGTGTCTACCAGAGATAACCGCTCCAGACAGGCTGGCTTAGGAAACCCTGGCAACACCTTGCTTAGTCTCTCGTAGCAACAACCCTTGTCTACCACCAACTGCCTCTCTGACAATAGAAAGCTTGTAAAATACAGTGGCAGTTGATAGCAGACTGACAGATGGAGAGACTAAGTGGAAGAGTAATTGAGACTTGTCTCAGACTCATGATCAATTGACTTCCTTCATGACTTGGACTCTAGATGAGAGACTTATGAAGGATGCAAGGGACGACACAGATAATCCTTTTCTTTATCAAATCAAATGAAGTGTATTTGTATAACCCTTTTTACACGCAAGCATGTCACAGAGGGCTTCACATACGCCCATAGAACTGCCCCTCAACCAACCTAAACTCTTTACATTCCATTGTTTTTAACTTGTTTCTCTTGTAGTATTGTAGTCAGTCACAATATGTCAGATGACACCCATTTGAAGTACGGACGTTAATTTGTTACTGTACTGCAACACAATTGTGGCAGCCCCTGAACAGCTTTTCTGTCTTTGACCCTGTCCTGAAACAATGAATGTAATGATTTGGACTGAATTAACTTACTGATTTCATAACTTCTTCCGCAATCTGCCAATGCAATACCACAGGTGAGGTAAAATATATCATCAAAGACTATGGTACTGGAGACAGGATTGGAGACCGAAGACATGAGCAAAGGACTGAGACTTGATTTGATCCTAAAATAATTTAGATTTGACTTGTACTTGCAGAGATAATGACTTGTGAACATTTTTGCCTGCAAGTTTCCTCAAATGACGAGTTTTAAAAAATATCCCAAAAAGTGCCATTGTTGTCTGCAAAATGTCCATGGAACATCAGTAGTATTGCTAGTTGTTTGCTGGTCAGTTGTCCTTAACAAGGTTATGTGGGATTAGCACTAGTTCCCACACCCACACAACCAGTGTTCCAGTTGAGTCCAATTACACTTGTCAGGTTAAAGAATTTCTGAAGCCTTGCGGTGCAGCATTGGCGCCTATTTAAATCACCAGAAACAAAACTCTACTACGGAAGCTGACCATGACATGGCCAATAACGGATTCAAATTCAGGCCACGGATGTCAGGTTTCAGTCCACGTCATACGCATACTTAACCTGTGTGTGTATGTGTAAGTGAATGTGTGTGTGTGTGTGTACGTAATCTCATGGTAAGTCCATTGCCACGGCATTATGTCTGATTACACAGTTAAAGGGATCTGTCTAGAATTAGACACCAGGGGTCCGGAAGTTATGAGGCTCACACCGGCCTTCCAAGAAACAGGACAGGGTCAGGGCCAGGGTCAGGGCCAGGGCCAGGGCCAGGGCCAGGGTCAGGGCCAGGGTCAGGGTCAGGGTCAGGGTCAGGGTCAGGGTCAGGGTCAGGGTCAGGGTCAGGGCCAGGGTCAGGGTCAGGGTCAGGGCCAGGGTCAGGGTCAGGGCCAGGGCCAGGGTCAGACTGACCAACTAGTTCACATAAGGAAAGACAATGGATAATTTGTGAATGTCGATCAGACCTCCTGGTAGGACTGTAGTGAGTCCACAGCATCTGAATCCAAACATCACCTTTGGAGGCACGTGTTTTGTACATACTGATATCAATACCAGTAGTGAGGAAGATGTTGTTTGGGAGAAGAGTGCATGTTTAGTGCTTCAGAGCAATTCTAGCAAACCACCATGCATTTGCATTGCTAACAAGCTGACATGGGGCAAACAGCAGCGTCTCAGTTGGGGTGGACACAAACACAGTCTGGATGAATGGATGAGTGCAGTGGGAAACGCGGTGGGAATGCTGCAGTCCAAAATGGCTTGAATAAGAATGAACAATCATGCCCCCCCCCCCAGCCAACACAGTTACTCTTTCTAGATCAGGATTCTATGCAATGGGACTCAATGTTGGATGCCTTGATAATGTTCTTAATAATTGTCTTATTGTATTCATTGTGTGAGCGTGTATATGAAAGTGAGTATTGTTTTAGAGGCTGCACGAGTAGATTTCGCTGTATGGTTTTACTGCACAATGACAAATGAAGTCTAATCTAATCTAACCTAACTCTTCGACATGTCTGCTCTTGTTTCCACAGCTCAGATGTCCCTCATCAGTCAGTGAGAATCAGAACAAGTAAGTCACAACACTTTGAAGTGACAAGAGACCTGATTTAATAAAAACTGTCATGTTAATGCTAATACTGTACAACAGCTGGGGTAGCAGCCCCTGCATGTCCACATCCATATGCACGTCTTTAATTGCATGTCTTTAATTGCTACTCTGTAACATCTTAGTACTGTTCTTGTATATTACATTTTGTTTAAAACCAGGAATCATGTGTGTTTCAGATCCAGATGGACTGGGTTTGGAAAGTGAAGAAGTTGTTTTGTCCCCTGAAGAGGAAAACCCACTGAGGAGAATACTACAGGTAGAAACCACCCTGTACCCCCTCTCCCTCCCTCCCTGTACCCCCTCTCCCTCACTCCCTGTAGCCCTTCTCCCTCCCTGTACCCTCCCTCCCTCCCTGTACTCTCCCTCCCTCCCGTACTCCCTCCTTTCTGTCTCTTTCTCTTCCTCCTTTCCACCATTCTCTCTTCCTCCTTTCTCACTCGACAACACACAGCACAGCGTGCTCAAAGGTCCCTTGTTCAACGAAAATGTCTCACGTTCTAATGTCACATCTCTCGCCAACACTATAGTGCTTCCTTTCCTGTTTGTGACACTGGAAGTGTTTCTTGGATCACAGACACAAAGCCGATGAGCCGGTCATCTAAGAATGCAAGGCTGTAACCAGCCAGCGATGCTTCATCAGCCCTTTGAGGGACATCGCAGTCATGGCCTCAGAGTTAGTACAACAGCTCCCTCTAGAGGACAATTTATTTGCAAAGCAATACTCTCGACCTATCGCCGAGGAGTGCTGACTGTGCTCCCGACAGAAAGTCGCAAAGAGGCTTTTTTCTCTTTGGGTAACCCATGTCTCTTTTTCTCTCCACCTCCCCCTCTCCACGCGACTCTCTCCGGGCATTCCCTGGCCCTCTCTCTTCCACTGTATCCCTCCACCTCTGGTCCTTCTTCCACATTACGCTCCCTCGCTCCCTCCCTAACCCCCACCGCCTGCATGTCCTTCCAGCCCTACGGATGGCATCACCAAGGCCAGGACCTGAGCAAGCGGAAGCTCCTCCAGTCCCTCAGCTCCGGGCCCTACTCCCCCCTCAGCGTGGTCAACAACGGCAACACCTGCATCCTGTTTAAGGCCAAGCGGCTAGCCATTCGCTACAAGAACCACACCTTCGTGGACCTGACGGAGAAGACCTTCGGGCCCGGCGCCCCTGTGGACACCAAGGGCTCCATCTGCACCAAGGAAAAGGCAACGTAAGGCACCGTTCTCCTCTCTACCAGACGGAGGGGCACGCCAAAAAAGGGACACAGTCAAATCAAACTCACCCCATAGAAATGTATTTGAGTTACTTTTCTTTAGAACCAGGCTTAACAATGACACCAGAAAGGTAGAGTCCTGTGTTGTTGCAGAACTGAAGCAAAATTATAGATGACAGGAATTGTGGAGGGTTAGTTGGACGGATCCTTTGGTGTCATCGCAGCCTGTGGGACAGGGCAA
The DNA here is from genome assembly GCF_021917145.1 of Hypomesus transpacificus. NCBI lineage: Eukaryota > Metazoa > Chordata > Actinopteri > Osmeriformes > Osmeridae > Hypomesus > Hypomesus transpacificus. The sequence goes on from NC_061077.1 coordinate 12,979,382, forward strand.
ATTAGGTGCAACAGGAACTGAACTGGGACCAGATTTTGTAATTGTAACTGGCTGCTTCAACAGCACTTTGGTGAATTCTTCTCATAACAGTATTAGAGGTGTGTTTGTTACTCGGCAGGCAATCTCTCTGATGGTTGTTTGTTTTGGCACACAGGCTCTCCCTGAGGTTTGGAGATGTGGAGGACCTACGAGGGCTCGTCATCCGGTACTTGTTTTTCCTCCCTCCTTACTCTCTCCCTGGTTCTCCCCGTCAATACCTTGGTCACATCTCACAGTTTTACATCTGCTTCTTTGAACTTTTGAATTTTTTATTTAACCAGATGAATTACTGTATGTGTAGACAATCTTTGAACGTCAGTTTCTCATAACATACCATTAAACACACAATGGAATAGTACTATCCACAATAATACACAATATACAATATGCTCAATGTAATGTATGTAGTACAGATATTCAAATATAGTGAATAAGTCCTCATGAAAGAAGTTTATGCTATAGTACAAAGTGATGAGCAGAGAAACATTCTCTGCATGGTGACGTTCAGTAGACATGAATCATGAACAAGCCTGTCCTCCGATGCAGGCTTCAGATGTCCAACACTTTCTACGAGTCGGCGGGTCAGAACTGGTTCACCCTCGACAGCGTCCACATCCATTACAACTGGACCCAGGAGGCCACGTTCAACGCCAGCGAGGTGTACGCCCCCGCCACCTCGTCCTACCACTGCCAGCACGTCAGCAGCCTGCACAAGTACGACACCCTGCTGATGCCCAGCTCGCACGGCGACACCTCCGCCAACTGGCACATCACGTTCACCGACTTCCAGGTAGGGGAAGATGGGCGTGGGTTTGTGGTTGCTTGTCTAACAGTACTGTCTGGGTGTGTTTGTTTGTCTGTTTGTTTGTTTGGTTGGGTGGGTGGTGGTTGGGTAGGAGGTCTTCTTCTCTGTTTGTCTACCTGTCTGTCCAGCTACTTCTTTTCCATCTATACGTGGAAATAAGAATGTAACTAGCCCCCCCCCCCCCCCCCCCCCCCCCAGACTTACCCCTGTCACTTCCTCTTAACCTCTCTCCAGATCCAGGCCTTCAACGTGCAGTCAGACAAGTTCGCCTCGGCCACCGACTGCGCCACTTTCCTGACGCCAGCCATCCTCATGGGCCTGGTGACCTCCCTGATCCTGCTGCTGGTCCTGGCCTACGCCCTGCACATGGTGGTGCACCTCAAACACATCGACCGCTACGAGGAACACAAAGCCACGGTCTACTTCCCCCGGAGCCCGGAGGCCGAGTTGCCGGACAAGAACAGCCTCTGAGCTAAGGTGGGAGGACGTGAGAGAGGGCAAGGGGCGAGGAGGGAGAGGAGGTCGGGAGCAGAGGACGAAGGGGGAGAGAGAGAGTGCACATGGGTGAGAGTGGAGAGATGCATCCTGCAGCTTCAGAACGCCTTATCGTGCTTCATGTTTAACAGGAATTACAGTTTGCCTCCATAGAAGATCAAGGTATCGAGAGAGAGAAAAACAACAACCCATAAATGTCATATTTGTTTGCACCATCAAAACTGTGCTGGGATCCTTCTTTCATATTTCTGTCAACGTGCATCAAAGCACGTGACATTCCGCTTCTGTTAAAGGCCACTGGATTTGACACCCTCTCTCTTGCTCTCGCTCTCTCTCAGAGGAACCCCTTGGGGTCGAAGGTCAATGTCAGGGGCCCTGAAGGACTATAGCGTCTACAGATGTTCACCCTAACCAGTGTGTTGCATCACAGGCTTAATCCCACCAACCTTCGTCACATATTGACCTTACATAATCAGGTTTACCATAGTGTACTTTCCTCCACAAAAGCAAAATCATCCATATGAGCAGATTGCGTAGCTGAAAAAGCCTTACGTGCTACATGCTATCATAAGTTGATTTCTTATCTGTGAGACTATTGGGAGATGAGAAAGTGGGACGTTTCTACTTATAAGATACATCTGGACTTACACGCAAACTTTTGACGAGTCATGGCATAAAAATGCTTTTTTGGGGGGAAACGCACTGGGTTCTGACACCTGGCTGGGGGGGATAGGATCTGCTACTGTGCTTCCAGAGTCTCTTGGTTCTCCCACCCCGCCCCACACATACTGCAGCCACGGCCGGACTGTGAAATGGCCTTTAAAGGACTGTCCAGACCAGGGGGTCTACTGATTATGGTAGCACAACACTGGTTAGCACAACACTAACTCTCAGCTGAATGAATGGAACAATGCTGCACAAGACTACCCTTCTGAGAGGGTGAAGGAAAGGATGCAGATATCTGGATTGACTGGAGTGTATGGACATGGAAGGTGATGGATCTGCCAACCACTTTGTTGGGTTTTTTGACTGCCAAACTGAAGCTGAACAAGTAGCCATACAGCATGGTACCAGGCTGGGGTGATGGGTAAGGAATACGTGTTACCGCAGTGTATAGAACAAAAACACATCATTTACAGAAGAATCACTCTGAAGAGATTTCTTCTTTTTTTATAAACAGTGTAATCGAAAACTTTAACTATTAGGTACAGGACGTCTATTCTAATCCTCATAACCAAAAGGATATACATCACTGTAGATACTAAAGGTCTATATATGATCATAGTCGTTTAATATCTTTAGATATCGCACAATTACTAAACATAGGATTGGTGGAAATGTTGATGATGCATTAGGTTTTTTTACAGTAGTACCATGTTACATTGTCTGTCAATTTGTTTTAAATTGGGCCTGACATGATACTTTAAGAAATTGTCAAGTCAAATTTGAACCGTTTTCACAGTTAAAGAGCCAGAATATGTTTGTTCCACCAAATATTCATTTATTCTACTACACCATGCTAAACAAAGGTACAGGCACTTTTTAAGTCATTTTATTTGAGAAACTTGGGGAAATTTACAACAGCCTCATCAGACCATTGAAAATATGTTGGTATCTGGAAATACTTCAACCTTCTTTCAGAAACGTAAATCTCACTGTACAGTTCATGCAGTGATTAAAAAGCTTGCTGTTCTAAGATTTTGTCACTCCACTGGAGCGATCTACTCACCTCTGTTCCATTTAGTGCATTTGTAAAACAAGGGTGCAGTTATCCGACCCAGATGCCTGCATCTTTTTCTTAACTTGTCATGGCTTTTGCTGTTGTAATTCGTTTCTCAAAACCGAATGAAATTACCTAAAAGTGACAGTTCCCTTCTAGAGCATGGCATTACAATAAAAACATCTAGAGGGATTTGTTAAAAGACGGACATCTGGCCCTATCCTTTCACTAATGTAACCATACAAGGACGATACTTATGGAATGCCGTTCGTCCACAGGTGCATATAGCGGCCATTATATACAACATACCACTCTAGCTGCAGTAACAACATCAGTAAACTCACTAATACAGATTAATAACACTCAGCATGGCAGTGAATAGATATCTTACATTTGATATGGCAGTTCTGTCAATCTGTAGCAGTGTGAAATGTGTTGTTTGGTCATAAATGTATCCTACAAATTATGAAATGAGTGGCAGTGGTTTTTCAATTAACCAACTGATGTAGTTTGAACAATAAATGATAATCAAAATAAAAATGTTTTATATTTTCTTTACTCTTAATTGGCCATGAATGGTCTTCATGAGGAGAACTAGTTTCCTGGAGGTCCAGAATCCCTGCCAGCGTTGGTGCATCCTCGTCAGATGCAGCAGGCACCGTGTTATCTTGCTGAACACATGGTCTTTCTCCCGCCTCCAAAACAGCCCCTAGCTGTGATGGTAGCCTTTCCATTTTACATGATATTTGCCGCAGGTTTCTTGCACTGATTAACACATGCATCAATGGTCACCAAAGATGATGTTGTCCTCCATGGCAAACTCAATGTGCTCCTTGTGGTCATCCAACGCCAAAACCTTCCCTGTAGCCACAGCACTTGCACTGCTCACATCTCATCATCAGTGTTGACCCGCTGACCCTGTCAAGAGAATGACCTTTTACACACAAGTAGCATGACAAGGCATTGTCATGTCCACAGTGACAATTTTCCCGACAACTTTTAAGTTATCATCTTCCAATGGTTGTGCACCTGTGCCTTCTACTATGTGGAAACTGATTGGTGTAATGAAGTTTAGTACCATCTTGCCTTCATAAAATGGCCGGAGCTGCTGTGACAGGCTGCAGTCCACGACCGTGCAGAACTACACTGGCCTAGGGCCATATACTACAGTTATTTTATGGACGCAGAAAAAAATATGGATCACAAAATGATATATATAGCTGTCCAGAGTGTTGAGAAATCGAAACATCTGCTGCAGAAAGACCCTGCAGCACCGCATTTATACTAACCACTTGATCATCACAGGAATCAGTGGAGCAAAATGTGGTGGACTCCTGGATATGTATTACGTGAAGATAATCTCTGAGGTTTAATGAGACTCATGAAAACAGGATGGATCACATGATTCTTGTCATGTGAATTTAGCTAGTATCCCACTACAGTCACACTTTGTACATGTTAACATCACCAGAGATACAAACCAAAAGGATCAACTCTTGAAAAACTCTTGCGGGGAGGGTAAAGAAGGGTACGTGACTGCGAGGAGTGATGCAGTGAGGGAGGCGAGGGAAGAGATAGAGTAGATGGGAAGACACGGCGAGGGGTAAACTACACCATTTGAATTTGAGGATTCGCTTGGAAAGATGGTCTGCACGGCCTTAGGCTTTGCGATGGATGGACAGCAGGGTTGAAGTGGAAGAGGTTGAGCTCTCCTACAGAGAGAGAGAGGTGGGCGTGGGGTTGAGGAGCCTCGAGGAGGAAGAGGTTTCGGCGTGAAGCCTCCCGCCACGGAGACAAGGCAGAGGTGCTTCCTGATAGGCTGGGCATAGCGTGTCACGTTGTATCATGTGGGATCCACCCGCCGTCTCCTCAGTCGTGGTGGAGACGTTTCTGTCCTTGGACAACTGCCACAGCTATTCACAGCTAACGGTCTTCACGGATGTTACCGTTCTTCTCGGCCGGACTTGCGCTCTCCTGCCTGCGGTGGCTGCACCGGTGGGCCCAGACTGGTCATGAGGGTGGCCTGTCTGACAAGATGTTTTCTGTGTGCACTGGATCGAGGCTGAGATTTGAAATGGTCGGCGTCGACGTGTTTCCTTAGGTATTGCGGGGCCGTGTGACAATGTCAATCTGTTCAGTTATTTCACGAACCCATGCAAGCCGCGCTGCTGAACTGCTTTTCATTGCTTTTTCAAACCGTCACACCGTCTCTCTATCAAACGTTCAGACCCACTGCTTCCTGTATGAGTTCACCTGCTGGCCTATGAATGCCCAGTTGAGATTCATGAAGACCAATAAGGCTAACCACTGGGACTGTTTTCCGATGTTATGCATCACAGACTGGATGGTTGACATTTTATTATTGATTCCATATCAGTTTATCCAGTGGAGGTCCATCCTGCTCTGTCACATACAAGCAGCACAAGATTAGAAATGAGGGAGACAAACTCAAGAATGTAGAGGTTCTGACTTTATTCCCAATGGCAGTAGGCTAATGTACAACTGAGGAGAGAACAGACATAGTGGCAGGTAATCACATCACTTAACTCAACAGGTGAAAGCAGTGTCCAATCTAATCAACCAATCAAAATGGCGAGATGGTTAAACCCCGCCCCCTTCACTTGACAGCGTTTTTGAAGCATTGTAAGATGTGTGTTGTAAATGTCTGGCAACTGTGTTCTTTTGTTTTACTGATCATGGAAACTGTCAGAAATCAGAAACTAGCATTGCATACAGGTTTTCAACATTGAACACTAGTCTTATCACTGGTTCAATCAGCATGGTGGAATCTACTTAAGCCACAATCCTTAGCCTGAGTTTTGACTACAGTGTCTTTGAAAAAAGGAAATATCTGTGCCAGAATTGTAGGTGATGTTGTTCTGTACTCATTTTAATAATGAATGTCGTCATGCACTAGCAAGTCGAGTTTCAGAAGTCACTAGCAGTTAAATTGTTCTATAACAGTGAGACAGAATTTAATGTAGTCTGATGCCTGGACTTATACTTCAGAATATGAATTTAGTGAATACACTTACATTTGTAATATTTCACACCAGGAACAAAGTGTTTTGAAAAACACCAGTTCATAACTTTATACTTTATTTTCTCAATTATGTTTTTTTGATTCAAATGATATTTGTGGTTTTAATCTAATTGAACATCAATTAAATCAATTAAATGGGTGATTCTATGCAATTCATTAGCACAACTCACAAAATTCAGACAAAGTAATATGCTTCAAATATACTTTAAGGCAGAGTAGGTAAGTGTTGCAAACCTTTGTTTTGAGTTCTAAAGAATTCAACCCAAAATAGCCCATCCCCTCCCTTCAAAACCACTCCCCCAAAATACATGAACGTGCTGCCTAACTACAGCCGGGAGTAAGGTTGGCAGACAGTCAAGTAGCCCATATAATTAATTAATGCACTTTTAATGTTAAACCTTTTGATGTATTAATTGATATTGGGATTTGAAGTTTATTTCAGCAAATGTGACAAAAAGGGCATCACAACAACATTACCGACCCTGCCTTTAATTGATCCAATTAAACTACAGAAACAACAATAGAAATGTTGGGTGGGTTGAATTCACAATGAATGACCCAAACATATTTACACAAACCATCTTCTTGGCCCAGAAAATGCAGCATACGTAAAACTCCCACCTTGTTCAGACTACCGTAGTCATACCATCTCTATGATTACATAATTTAAGGTGAAGACAAAATATGCGAAAGAATTTGAGATGTTGAAATGAGTATTTTTATGACGTCTTATTTGTCCCATTAAGCCACAACTTATTGTTTTAACATTTGTAACGGTCTAATTATTATGCAAAGCCAGAACTGCTTGATATGCAAACGCACACCTTGCACACAGTAATAAGCCTCTGTCCTATGAACTGTATGGTTTTCAGTAATGGATACAATAATGAATTTCCATCCTTAAAATACAGCAATTTAAACACCAGAAAAACCTGTTCTACTGATCTCTCACAGTGTAATCATTCGCAATCACTCTACTCATTCTCTGCCAACATATCCTACCCTCAAGTCTGGTGATCAATACAGAAATATTGCTATGGTTTTCATGATAGGGAAAAGAACAAACTCGACTGTATCAAACCTGTACACTTTATATTTAGAGATCAAGGGATCATCTCCACACATGCTGCATACTCTCTCACTTTCTGGAGCTCCAGAGGTCTCAGGCACAGACAGTCGGAGAACAAACATATCCTACTCTAAAATCAGGCAATTATCTTCTTTGTATCCTCTTAGTCACATTTACATATCGTCTTGACACAGGATAGCCATGTGGTCTGTGACACATTTGTTTGGGGTTTTCTGGTTCCTCATTCCTACATTGTTTTGTTGTGTTTACCAGTGACAGGTAGGTTAAGAGCTTTCACTCAAATAAATAAATAGCTGCAACGTACGCATATGAAATCTTTGTGGAGTAACCAACCTACTGAGCGAGCTATAGAGCCTGCAGAAAATACAACCTTTACTACAGGGCAAATAGCGCTGGGAGTTGACCTTTTTCCATTTGGAATTGTCAGTCAGAACCATTCCCATTCTCATCTTCCCAAAGTGCAGACAGTTCTATTTCTATACCCCTCCTGTATGGACCATACAGGTACATGCATTCTTACAGTGGACAGAAATGGAGATGGATAAGTTGGCATTTGTCTGTGTGAACTTGGCCAAGCAAATGAGGTGACTGAGATGATATAATGACTGAGATATTTGTTGGCTTCCATATATGAAATGCAAGTCTTATTTCCAGATTCACTGATGCCCAGTTATTAAATGAGACATCAAGACCACATCCACAACACAACGCCACCCATTAGTCCTGAGCTTAAGGAATGTGCAATACGGCTATGGTTCCCATGGTGCCACGGAACCACCAACAAAGTTAAACGGAGAACAGGATCCTGGGATATGTATTCCCAGGATGCATCACATATGTGATATGTGATGATCCATTGCCTCAAACTAATTCAAGTTAAAGGTATGGTGAAATACTTTGTAATATATTTAAAAAATTTCTATTTTTAAATATTTCTAAGAAGGTAGATAGAGGTGGGGGAGGGGGGTGTACCGTTGAGTATCTAAAGAGGTAAAACTGGTGCAAAGAGTACAAAGAATCTCATCGAATTTGTGATAACACTTTATTTGAATAGTCCATTTGTAGATGATCTACACATTACTATATGTTCAATCAACGATCGACAAATGTTAAATCACTATCAACTAACCCTCAGCTACACCCTAACCAATTAGGAAATGGACATAACCAACTGGAATTTTGTTTCTCATCAAGTTTGATCATCTACAGATGAAGTGTTACCAAATTTGTGCACAAGTTGTCTTGTATGTCTCCTATGTGATGCAAGATTCCCACCAAAAAAGTGACCCCTTTTTACACACATATGACAACATCTTACACATGAAACCAACCACCTGCCCCGAGCAGTGTAGCGTCCTTTATGTTGTCTAGTCTCTAGTTTATGTTATCTCATATGACACCAGTGGTCCAGCCCTTTATTAGAAAGCCCAGTCCACATGCAGTGGTTCCAGAACTTCTGTCCCATCTCCCGTCTCAGCTTTGTACCCTCTCTGAATCAAAACGAGAATTTTCAGTCAAGTTTCAGACTTTGCCCTTAGCATGGAGTCTGCAATCCTGTCGAGTGAACTCTAGCTGTGACTCTGGGAAGGGTGATGTTTTAATCATGCTGGATCTCAATGCTCAATGCGGGGTTGGCATCCTACTCAGAAGTATTTTTCTGACGAGAACAGGATTTTCTCCTCTTCTTCTGTACTCCTTGGGAACCGTTGTATTTCTCGTTATGCTACCCATCAGGTCTTTTTCTGGAAAAATATTTCCTATTACTGGGCTGATAATACACAAATGTACCTTCCATTGAGACAATGTGATCGCACTTGACAATCCCTCTTTGAATGCCTTAAGGACTTCAAGGATGATATATCTAACTTTCTCCGCACCTCTAGGTCTCTAACATCTACAGACCATATCTTTTGCCGACTGCCTTCTACTTGAGGCCTTTCCCCCCATTACTGACACATTCCATCTCAACACTCTTCTCCATGGCCATGTCTGTCATGTCTTTCCATGTGTTTAACACGATTGAGAGGCCTTTTTTTTACAGTAGAATCTTGCATGATATAGCATACATATAAAACACACATACTCAGATTTAGCTTCTTTATATATCATTTTTCATGTGGAAATGCTACAGTTACCAACAAAACTTCAAGTCAAGGCAGAACAGGAAGGGGCAGTCAGGGGTGGAGCAGGTAGGTTATTTGACCCCTCATCAGACAGACCCATGCTACATCTGTAGTGTGCTGACCCTGGGAGTCAACATTTCGACCGTTATACCACCTGTTGTGGAGATCTCTACGGAATGCCGGATTTGCATTTTATTTATTTTGTTGCTGTGGTTTGTGGACAGTGCTCCTTTGTGCATTTTTCTGTTGTGGAGAGGTGTGTACCCCTTCTCCAAAGTGCATACTTGTTCCCTTAAGTAAAGGAAACTCCAGTAGCTTCAGGGGTTGTTACTGTTTACTTCAGGGGTACATGTGTCCCCTATTCTGCCTGAGTGACTAATGAGGAAATACATAACAGCCACCCTTAGCTATAAAGGGCCATAAGGTGCAAAGGTTTCTTCAACTTCATCGATAGCAAGACTGCACACTGTCATATTCAAGTGTTTATGTGTATTGGAGAGAGCGAGATAGAGGTAAGGGTGTGAGGAGAGACATGCTATGCAATGGATTAAATACTAGGCAATGGATAATGCGTTGCCATGGTGATGAACGTAGGGTTGGTTGACATTGTAAAAGGAGCGACAGTTGGGTTTTCTTTCAACACTATTTCAATTTGAGGAATATTGACCGAACCAACTGGCCACGTATGGATCCTTATGCTAACCCACTTCCTCCATGGCTGTGTATTTCTGGGGGCGTGTATGTGTCGGGAGCAGGAAGTGGTAAAGGGTCAGGAAGTTCAGGCTCGTCGTGACATGACAAAACAGAGTTCTACGGCTTAGTCTCTCAGGTGCAACAACAATCCAATGAGAAAGAAAGAGAGAATCACTTTCCTCCTACTTGGGAGCGTCCCCACGTTCCTGAGGAGTGCCGAGTGGGGCACCCCCTCCGTCCACCTGCGCACATGAACTGACACGGAAAAGTGCAAGTCCTGTTCAAACTCCACTCACCCCGAACACACGCTAACCACAGCCCTCGTACAGGTAGTGGCAGTTTGGAAGACGGTCTTTCCCCTTCTTTTATCACTTCATGTTCCTCTTCTCCTTTTTCACCGTCCTCCGTCTGGATTGTGCACCGTTTTGATCTGGAGAGAGTGCTTCTCAGTCTTGGTTTTGGGTAGTTTTTTTGTTTTGTAGTGTGTTCTCCTGTATTCTATGTGTGTGTGTCTGTCTATATCAGGGCGTGTGTGTGTTTTGTCTCCTTTGGTGTGTGTGTGGCAGGGTTGGGGTGTGCGACGGCTCTGTGCGTCAATTATCCGCACCCCAACGCTCCCGCTAAAACAACACACTCTGCCTTCGACCCCTTCCCGTGGCTGAGAGAGAGAGAAACAGAGAGATGGAGATGACTAAATAATTCACAGGAAATACATTCACAACAGCACCTCTTGCTCATTAGTCACAATCAAAATACAACCAAAATCAAATTCAAATCAAACTCAAACCAATAGCATGTGTTTGAACTATTACCTCATTATATTAACTGCAATAATTACTTACCAGCACCTTATAAGATAGAAATAACTCATAACTCATCAGGTCCAAGGTCATTGTTAAAAACCCATGCAAAATGTCGAAAACACACAGCATCACTCCTCACACAGACTTACAAGTCTACTAGAGGGGTTACATCTCCCTCTGCAGGAACCTAAACAGAACTGAACATAAACATAAAACACGTTCAAATTCCTCTGTTTACTCAGCCAGAGTCCTGTCATCCACATGTCCCAAAATGTCTCCCGACTGTCCTTTCACCCACCAGGGAATTACAAATACAGAGTGGCTTCGGAGGAGGAGAAGAAAGCAAAAGTGAGGACAGTGCGTGAGAACATACACAAGGATGGGAGGGGCAGCGACATCTCCGGAAGGGACATGAAAGTGAAATGGAATAATACGAAACAAAGTGAGAGGAGAGAACGAAACACGTGGACCTGAAGCCAAACTGAGTGAGTGAGGGGGTGTGTGTACGAGGACAAACATGGATCAAGTTCAGGATGGAAGTTTAGAACTTCAAGGGGGGAAAACAATGAGGCAGAAACGAGGCAGGAGTGCCGGAGAGCGAGGGAAGGGAGAGAGAAGAGAGGGTATCGACTGCAGATTGAAAGAGAGGAGCGTATTTACCAGAATGGTAGGGGCCACTCAGCCAGTAGAAGGGGAGGACGGGGCATGACTCTGTGCCCTGAGATTGGATCCTTCTCTCTGGAAGTACTGCGAGGGGGCGGAGCCTAGCTTAAGAGCCACTGCTTTAGGGCGGAGGGCAGTTTGGTGTTGTGGGGGTGGAGGTGGAGGTGTTTTCAAGGGTGGGGGGGGGGTTAGGGGGGGCACACAAAGTAAGAAAGGATTGAGGCAGAAGAGGACAGGGAACGAGAGAGATAGGGAGAGTGGTTGGGGTGAGGAAGAAAGTCAGAGAGAGAAAGCCATGTACAGAGAAACGGACAGTAAGACAGACTGAAGCCCTGACTGGACTCTACAGAGGCAGATGTCCATGTGTAGCTTGGTTCACACTAGCCTCTACACATGCTTCCTCACTAAGCACTTGTTAAGCCTGTCAAATCCACAGCATTTAGCCTATAAAGTAGGGCACACAGTGGTGTACATTGGATGGCATTACTTGTTAATGTATATAAACAAACACAAATGCACAAATATTCACTAAATTGATTTTATTGACCTACAGTAGGTATCAGGTTTTATCAGAAAAAAACAGTACAGAGTCAAACAAACTTAAAGAAGTCAAAAAGCAACAGCTATTGTGATTATTTAAATCAACCACTTTCAGGTGTTACTACACTGCCAGTAGAAATGCTGGGGTTATTTGACTGAATTCAAAGTCAAGATCTGGTTGAGGAACTTTCCAGACTTCACTTCCTTGACTGAGATGTTCCACATTGGAAGGGTGGTACTGGCTACACATGGCACATCCAGTAGCCTTACCCCAGTTGACAACTCATGGACTTGCTTATGTGAACACAAACTCTCCCGCCAGCTACAGTTAGTCAGAGTAACCCCGGGGTGTATGAGAAGTAGACATAGTTCAGTGAAAGGACACACACCTAAAAGGACGAGTGCGTGACGAGACTAAACAGTGTCAGAAGAGATACAGGAAGCGAGATGAAAGAGGTGGCAACTGACAATACTGCAGAAGAAGAGTTGGAAAATGGAGAGTGACCGAGAGCACACCCTTCACCCTTCAGGGACTGGTTTTCTTCCCTTTGTTCTCTATTCTGAACCCCAAAGAAGAAGAAACAAAACATGGACCTGACTACCCCTACACAGCCGCCTAGCGCTCACTAACCCCCGCTTGGCTCACCTGTCTCTGTGAAGCCTGAACCCCTCTTTCCTGGATCTCTTTGGAGATGGATGTCCTTCACTGCGAAAATGGAAGAAGCTGAAAACAAAATGAAGGAGCGAGTCAATCTCCTGCAGTATTACAATTCAGGATGCTACAGGACAATCCCTTTTTGAAAGCAAGAAACCACGATCAACCGTAGTCAATTCTATGGTCTAATATCTACATTGCTCTGTTTGAGTCTTTGGTCATTAGTTTCTCTGGGTCTGCAGTTGGACATCATTGATATAAATGAAAGTGCAGTTACTATAGTGTTTTCCTACATGTTGGGTTACCCTGAAGCTAAGCACTCTATGAATCAAAGGAATAGAGTTCCCAGAGTTATCAGAGTTACATAATGGATAGACTCAGACGTACGTTGTGTGGTCACATAGGGCTTTTAGTCGATGCGGGCCCTTGCTAAAGATTTGTCTTTGGGAGACAGAGTAAAGAATTACAGGCTAATGTGCTTACAGTAAAAAAATAGTTTAAAATATGTAAGCAGAGCACCCACTTTAGAAGACAGATCCACCAAATAATAATACTTTATTCATCTAGCAGACGCTTTTAATGGAAATCTACAGCAGTACAGGGGGTCTAAACCCGCAGTAAAGCACCCTAAACACAGAGCTATACCCACCCTAAACCTGAAAATGCATAACAAGAATACAAGAGTATTATGTTCAGTGTAAACAACTTGAAACATCCCACTAAACGAAGGCTTGGGCAGCATGCTTGCAGGATACTGAAAACATGCACTACAGAGATTATAAATTATTTCAGAGAAACCCAGTCCCAACCTGTTCAAACCCAAGAAAAAAACATTGTCTTTCTTTTGGTTATCTGTGGTCCAATAACTGTTTTTGTGTACAGTAAAGAGTACATAGAGACTTCTTTGTGAAGGGTGTGGAAACTATATTTTTCCTAAGCCCACAACAGAGTATACCAAGGAGTCAAGACAGGGATCCAAGGACTTGTAATTAAACAAGACAGGATAACACAAACCCCTGTTTTATCTAACTTTCCAGTTCAGAAAAACAATGTTCCCGCTACTATGCGCTGGTGTGTAGGCAGACCAAGCACCACAAAAGCTGCTGTTGTTTCATCCTGGGAAAGAAGTTCACTCCCAATCAGGGAACCTGAATAAAATTCAACCACCAATAAATTGAAACAAACTCAAAAAGTAATCCCAGTAGTAAGGGGAACTAAAGCTTTAAGGTACACGGTGGGGTGTTGTTGCTATTGTTCCATCCAGACCAAGTCTGTGGTGATGGTGGATGTGGGTGATTGAGGTGGATCGACTCACTGTCAGCCAGTGTTTGGACCTGCTCCCCCAGACTCTTGAAGTAGGGGTGTCGGAGGGCGTCCTCTGCCGTCACACGCTTCTTCGCTTCAAACTGTAGGAATGGAGACAGAGAGGGAGGTGAGCAGATACTCCATCGACATCTGGAGGGGGTTGGACGCCTTCGATTGGTTCTTTACCTGAAGTAGCAAGGAGAGCAGGTCATGGCCGTCGCTGTCTATCCTGTGAGAGAATACGAGCAAATCAGGCGCGTTAGCGTGGCTGTTTAACACAAAAGGAAATGTTACTCCGTGTTCCGGATTGCATTCATTGGAGTTGACGTAACATTCCTAGACCTACAGAGCTCCAGAAATACAGAGATCAAAATGAAAATCGGTCACAGCTGGTGGAACTGTTTCATGGCTATTGTGTTGTATGGCAATATCTGATTTTTACATCCAACGTACAATTTGAATTTCTAGAATACATCATTGGATGGAGTGGCATGCCCAATGTGTTTTGTAAAATTCGGAATTCAGTTGTTGTAGCTGCAGTGTGTCTGTAGCAGGCTAGCTGCAGTCAGAGCTTCAAATCTTAACATGTCACAGGATAACAGGCCCGTAGTAGCAGGCAGACAAATGCTCCAAGCAAATCAGACATCAAAACTAAACGCAGAGAGCACTCTGTGACCAAATGTGCATTAGCATGCACGCTTGTGCCTCACGATACAATCCAAATCACACACAAACACACACACAGACCTGGGTGCATGGTTGACGAGAGGCTCTGCACGATACCGAGGGAATTTGTGGGTCTTAAACTCTTCACTGGTAGTGATGCCAGGCCATGTTTCCTCTGTAGGTGTACCTGAGAGAGGGAAACTATATTTGCTCAAAGGAACTAGAACACCTGCAGACATGTGTTGCATTTATGATATGAATATAGCTAGAACCATCCCAATGATGATACCTTCACACCCGACTATTGAAGAGCGCAAACAGAGAAAATAAAAAAACATATTTTTGACACATCAAGCGCACTCTGCTCCCTAAACCACGTCAGATTGCTCAAGGGAAGAAAAGAAGGAGAACGACAGAGAAATAAATGCATGTGGGGAGAGAGACAGAGAGAGAGAGACTGAGAGACAGACAGATACATAAACAGAGTGAGAAACAGAGAGAGACAGAAGGGATTGAATTGATCATTCAGCTTCTACACGCACACACACCAAAAGGGATGAAATCTTACCTAGTATGCGGAATATGAGATGCAGTTCATCATCCACCGTGGAGCCGGGGAAGAGAGGTCTTCCTGTGATCATCTCATAGAATATGCAGCCCACACCCCTACACAAACCACACAGTCAGCGTGTGTCAGAATCAAAACATCACAACGATTTGGTATTACCTTTCTTTCTCGGGCGCAACAAGTTAGCTTTTCATCTTGAGTAGGGGACAAACACGCAGTAGGCCAGTGACAGAAGCAGTAGACAAAACTCTGCACCTCATCTGACTTACATACAGGGGAAGCTCTCATAGGCTTTGACCATGCTTGTGTTTGTTGGGTGAAGAACAACATACAGGACTAATACAAGTATAAAAGCTGTATGCTGGAAAACTTTGCTAGTGAGTCGGTACAATTCATAGGTGGTCCTTTACATTTCCTGTATTTTGACCCATGTAAAAAAATAGTTTTTGTATAAGATTTTTTTTAAACATAGATATAACACAGTTTTTAGCTATGTTTTGCATTTAAATCATTAAAATGCCATAGTTGGATTGAAGCACAATAGCCTAATCATCTACTCTGCCACGCTTATGGAGACAGCTTGCAGCACAGGACATGTGGTCCGGCACAAGACTGCTGACAAGTTCAACTTGAAACCACGAAACCCAGGGAAAAGAGGACAAGCATGCAGAGCGGGAGGTGCAGGACTTGTCCCCTGGCGAGAGGGAGGGATGAGAGAGTACAACCGTGCCTTCAGGGATAGGAGTAGAGAGAAAGAGTGGAAGAGAGGAGAGAGAGAGAGAGAGAGAGAGAGAGAGAGAGAGAGAGAGAGAGAGAGAGAGAGGGGAGTGCCTCTGTAGAGTATGAGTGTATATTTAGATACTAGAGCACTTTGAAAGACAAGAGATGAAAGCCACAGAGCCAGGGGCCTTGAGAGAAGCACATTAGTCAAGACTAAGAGAGGTCTGAGGAAATGGGATTGTATGTGCACCCACCACATGTCAATGGGTGTAGAGTACTCTGTTGAGCCCAGGAGGACATCAGGGGGGCGGTACCATAGAGTCACCACCTCGTTGGAGTAGGTCTTAGTGGGAACAGACTTGGCCCGGGCCAGACCTGGGTCAAACACACCACACAAACAATTTGGACATTAACACAGTTTGAAACACCTGCTCACACGTATTCTACAGGCTGGATTATGTTTTATGTACAATAATAAACATGAGAATAAAAATAATTTATGAAATAATGTCGATTATTCAATGATAGATTGAGGTATGTAAGTGTATACAATATGTGGTACATGTGCAGTATGTTATTAGTATTGGTGGACATAAAGCACATAATTTAATATCTAATAACCAAGCAGTAGTGCAGACTATTTTGATCCTGCAAGGAACTTGCAAACTGTAACTGCGGTAACCAGACCCTGAGTTCCAGTCTCAGGCAGGTCTGTGATCCTCTCCTGTCATCCCTGCCAGATTCTACACAGCACAAGAGCTCTCCATCACTACTGACTACTGCATCTCTGTGGCAGCCTCTCACTTGGCAAGGAACCTAGGCACCGTCCTCGATGACAACCTGGATTTTCGAGAAACACTTTGGTCGCACCACTCAGACCTGCCACAATTCTCGTTGCAACATGAAGAGGATGGGTCTGTTTCGGACAGAGTTCTCCACGCAGCTGCTCATCTAGGGTACAGTTCTCTCCTGTCTTGACAACTTTAACCCCTTCCTCGCTGGCCTACCGCCTGTGTGCTATACGCCCTCTCTAGATCCTCCAAAATGGAGCCACGTGCCTAATCTTCAAGCACTTGACAGTTGAAGTTGAGATGGTATCGTCGTTCACCGCACCTGGTAGCTGAGATAGGGTTACTCTACAAAGCTGTTACTTTATTGGGTTACTGTGCCTGGTAAATACAGTCCATTCCTTGACTGACCACCGAAACGCTTCAAATCCTTGATTTTCTTCTGTGTGATAATAGACATGTATGCTTCTTCTCTAACAAACGCAACAAACGGATACCAATTCAAATCCCCTGTTGACTCCTACCAAAGTCAGCCAGTTTGAGTTCTCCCTTGTCATTGATGAGCAGGTTCTGGGGTTTGAGGTCTCTGTGGAGAACCTTCCTCCGGTGGCAGTAGGCCAAGCCCCGCAACAACTGGAACAGGAAGATCTGACAGCGAAAGAGAGAGAGAGAGAGAGAGTGCTATCAGCACCATGCATCCACACGGTCCCCATTGGTGTTTCCAAGAAACAAACTCACTTTGACATTGTGTACACTCATGATACTCCCGCAGTCGTCCATGTACTGCTTTAAGTCCTTTTCCTGGAGAGAGAAACAGAAGAACAGATGCTGGAAAAAAGAGAGTTGCTACGGTGTACTGTATACGTGGTGATCGGGAAACAGCCAAGCACATTGGATACGGAACACGTGCGTTTACGCATTGACTCACCAGGTATTCAAACACCAGTGTTAGGCACTTATCAGTGTGGATGATGTCATGGAGGGTGACTATGTTGGCGTGCTTCAAGTCTTTTAACAGAGACACTGGGGGAGGAAGAGAGAGAGAGAGAGAGAGAGAGAGAGAGAGAGAGAGAGAGAGAGAGAGGGAGAGAGAGAGAGAGAGAGAGAGAGAGAGAGAGAGAGAGAGAGAGAGAGAGAGAGAGAGAGAAAGAGAGAGAGAGAGAGAGAGAGGAGAGAGAGAGAGAGAGAGGGTGAGAGAGAGAGAGAGAGAGAAAGAGAGAGAGAGAGACATGTAACCCATGTAAGTGTCATTCTGTACAATATGAAAACCAGCCTCCTCCACAAACAGAAATGGATTCAGTCGAATTTTGCAGGTCAGTAGTGTCACACACACAATCACTCGACACGAGAGCGTCCAGCTGGTTAGGAGGTCAAGGTTATTGTTGGGCTCTACCTTCGCGGATGGCAGTGCAGGGCGCTCCCTCTTCATGCTCCAATCGGATCTCTTTCAACGCCACCAGGTTATCAGTCAGCTTGCTCCGGCCTTTAAACACTGTGGCGTAGGTGCCCTACAGAGAGAAGAGAATCTTGCGGGTGTGTTCATGGGTGCGTGTTTGTGTGTGCGTGTGAGTGTGTGCAAGTCCACGTTGTGCAACTGTGATGCGGTCAGCCTTACCTCTCCAAGTTTATCCAGTTTTATGTAGGTCTCCAGTTTGCCAAAGCCGATTTCAGACTGGCAAAGAGAAGAGATGAGATCCTGTTACAATAGCAGTCTTGCAACGCTCGTGTCAGTGACAATATTGACACAACATGGCCGCCGGTCATTCTTTCTCTGTCTTGTGTGTGTCAGCACGTGGGTTGGCATCGCTCCCTCATGTTTGGCTCCCTGCCCACAACACAACAGATATCACCTCATATGCCAACTCCTTATCTCCCTGTCATATCCTGGTGATGTCACTATGTCTACAGTCACATGTTCAATCCTTCACTCCGTCTGACACTTCACACACCTGCAAGTTGTACAAACAGCCTTTGGCCACAAGGTGGCAGTAAGTTTAAGGCTAATATCCGTGTATCTAAGATTGATAAATGTGCGCAATGACGACTAATTCATACATACACCCTCTAATGCAGGCAGCTAATTCAAGATGTAATATACTCCCTTCAAACGTAATTGCTACCCTCGAATTAAAGACTTGAGGTTATGATAGCTACTAATGAGTACTTCAAAATATAACGAGGCTGCATTATTGATGGAGCAATTTAACGCGAGAGTGTGTCCCTTTCGCTTCCCATATCTTCTAGAACGTGTCACTTTCGCTGTATCAATCTTGCTCTGGCCGCTTCTCAACCCTCCACTCCTCCGTCGTCATGTGACCACTGTCTCCGCCTGCCCCTAATCGCACCAAGGGGAAGGGTCTCCAGTGACCAAGTTGGCTAATGAAGCGTGTGATCTCTTTAAGGCATGCCCAGAAGCCAGCGCTACGCGGCCCCCAGACAGGGATGACACACGTGCACACAGACACACCAGGATGGGCATGGATCTATATGGACAGCAGATTTAACAAGGCCCACTTTTATCTCTCACACACACACACGTGCACGAAGACAAAGAGTTTCATCTGTCATTTTTTCCAATGATGCTGGTTATCCCACTGCCAAAGCTGGCATTTTAAACATAGCTACTGTACTTATTCAGAAGGAACTGTATTGTGTGTGAGTGTGTGTGTGTTGTAATCTGAATACAACCCTATGAGTTAACGCTCGTATACATTGCCATAGGCGAGTATTTCCAATCCAGAGCCTGCTTAAACAGACTGTCACCCACGGACTGCTACACACACACACACACACATCTCCCTTGTCTGTCAGTGACAGCTGCTGTCAGTTTGTGTCTGGCTTGTTGGGGAGCTGTGGTGCTGTTCATGTTTAAAGCCCCTCACTGCACCCCCTCCCCCCTGACTGCTCCTCAGGGTTACCCCGCTGAGGGGGAAACAAGCCGACCGTCTCTTCGGAACAGCAGTAGCCTGGCACTGGCCAGGCCAATTTGCGAATGCAAATAAAACATGAGCTCGCAGATTCATCTGGGTCCCAGGCTGGAAGACGAGTATGTGTACACACGTGTATCTGTTTTTAGTCATCCTTCCTCATCGCTCATTTGTTCTCGTGAACCTCCTTCCTTTCCTTCACATGTGTGTGACACGATGGCATTAACAAACAGGCAGAGGGAATGAGTGAAGCAGAGAAAGAGGACAGGTTGGGGACAGAGAAATACTGTTTCTTATGAAAAGGCTGTGCCTCTGGGAGATTGGTGATTCATGTCTTAGTGTTAGTTTATGTGGCCATTCTTGTCAGAGATATACTGTGTAGGGAGAGACAGAGAGAGAGAGAGAGAGAGAGAGAGAGAGAGAGAGAGAGAGAGAGAGAGAGAGAGAGAGAGAGAGAGAGAGAGAGAGAGAGAGAGAGAGAGAGAGAGGGAGAGAGAGAGCAGAGGTGAGGAAACCATTTCATTAACCCATGTGGCCACTCTCCTGAGTTACAGATATTCCATCAACCAATGAACTGTTTGTTTCACGGCACCTGTTTCCTGGGAACCTGCCAATAGCAACATTAAGGGGGCTTTACCATCAGGAGTCCACAGGTGTTCGAATTCAATCAGATTAACAGTGATATCAATCACTCTTATTAATCATTTAAATGTAGACTATCAGGAAAAAGCAGGTAAACAGACACCTTTATTTGACAGCGCGTTTGGTTGCGCAATCTGGTGAATAGTTACCGTTTCAAGTGTTGTGTAACATTGTAACATTGCATAATGTTGAGACTTGATATGATGCAACATGTCTAATTCATTAAAAAACACCGAATCTTACTGGGCAACTCAGTAAATAATTGATGATCCGGGGTCAAAATAATTGGTTTCAAGGTCACATTCTGTAAATGTCCATGATTGGTTTTCATCTTCTTCCTCTTCTCTCTTTGTTTAAATAAAATACCAAAAAAGGAATGAAAGATATTGAATTCAAACTAAACAACGTCATTTTTGCTGCCTTGGTAAAATGAGGAATATTAACTGGACTTGGCTGGCGGCCAGATGATACGCTAGATGTATGAGAATGATCTAGATGTTTATTCATCATTATCAACTTTCAACTAGTAATAAAAAATGGCAACCAGGTTGCTTTCTGGTTTTATATCCTTGTATGAAAAGGCAGCAATAGGCCTATGGGTTTTTTTTTGTAGATAAATGCTTTATTAGTACACGTGACTTACTATTGTTGACATCAAACTAGAAAGTAGAGTGGTATAAGGGAGGGACATGACTTCTGCTACTCTAGAAAATAGTTCAAGTTTAAGTAAACAGGTTTCTTTCTCTGTTCTGTTTGCTTTCCATCAAAACATGTTCAATCTCCCTAAGTCGGCATTGCCATCTATTTGTCTTTCCTCATTCCCACTTTGTCATTTGTATACTTTATTTTCCTCCCCTACCTCCTCCTCCCTTCTCTCCTCCTTTCAATCCTTCATTATTCTCTCTGTCTGGCCGGCTCCTATCTCTTTCTCTGTTTCCTTCTGTCAGGTGTCCCAGTGTAACTCTAGGCAGGAGGAGTCCTGAGGAGACGGAGCCATGAGGAGACGTCAGACCGCTGAATTATAGATACATGGAATCCCAAATAGCTGGACTCACCTGCGAACGAGACCTGAGTCTCAGTATGACTTTCCTGGTCAAATAAATGTAAAAAATACGACCTCCCTCCCCCATCCACTACTGGCTACAAAATACTGCCCAAAGGAAAATGCATTAGTACGACAAAAAGGGTTCATGGGCATTCTTCCCTACCCCCAACCTGCCACCCTGCTCTGCATTGTGGGTTGTCGCAGACATCAAATCCGTATTTTTCTTTCAAAAGGCAGCTAACGTTTAAAACGATTCTTGAAAATGTCCAAAATACAGTCTGGAGCATCGGAATCATCCTGCTAAACACCCAGTGGAGGAGACAAAGGAAGGAAGCAATCTGAGAGACAGAATGAAAGACAAAGAGAAAAAAGACCGCAGAAAGAGCAAGACACAAAGGGCGAGAAGGAGATACCACGAGACTCAACGAGCATCAGAACAATAAAGAGTGTCTTCGTTCTGAAACCAATGAGACCCACAGAGAGGTACGAGCAGGGGGGCTGCTTGAACCAGAGTCCAGTTTAAAAAGTCAAATGACATCAAAAGAGAGAAGAGTCAAAATAAAATGGTGAGTGGGTGAGAATGAGTACTTCAGGAGCCAGCCCGAATAGAAGATTG
The DNA here is from genome assembly GCF_021917145.1 of Hypomesus transpacificus. Classification (NCBI taxonomy): domain Eukaryota; kingdom Metazoa; phylum Chordata; class Actinopteri; order Osmeriformes; family Osmeridae; genus Hypomesus; species Hypomesus transpacificus. Next base: position 13,001,328 of record NC_061077.1, read on the forward strand.
GATAACAAGGGAGTCTGATATTGCATATTCATGACAATCTGCCCACCTCCATCCCCCTTTCCTCTCATCCCCCTTGTTTTTCAACCACAATGTTTCAGGACGGGTTCATGATAGTATGCAATGAAATCAACCCCCTTCTGGGTCAAAGACATAACTGTGTGTGTGTGTGTGTTTGTGTATGTGTGTGTTGGCCTCTCATAGTCTTCTCTCTGCCTGCCTCATCTCATTTTCAATAGAAAGAAGGAGAATGGCCCTAGCCAACCTTTTAAGTTGCAAACAATGACACAGGAGGACTACATCGCTTTTGTTTTGCCACAAAAGTGCACCAAAAAATGTCCTGGCTGTTTTGTCAGACATTGAACTCACTCACCAGAGAGGCGCGTCGTAGCCTGCGGCTCATAGGCTTGTCGAAGGGCGGGCTGTTCATAGCAAACTTCTCTAGGTAGCCCTCTGGCAGGCGGATATCAGCAGGGAGAGACAGGCGCTTGTTTATGTCCTGGATCAGCACATTTAAAGGAAAGAAACATGATGTAAAGGAAGAGAGACTGTTATATTTGAGCCAAAAAAAACGAAAAGACTCATCAAAAAAACGGTATCACAGGTTAGCTAGCATTAATAACGTATTGTATACAGCAGATTTTACAGTTCTTAACTTCAACATCCTTCTGCCTGCTCCTGACAACAACTTTACAGAACACTTTTAGAGATTATATTACGAAAACATCATTAGTTCAACCACACAAGAATTTGTTGTTTCGAAACTGCTAAATGTTGTCAAGTGCTTGCAGTTGATAAGTTGGTTGGACTGATATCCATGAGAGGAAACAAATCAACAGAACATTTAATTTCTTACTATTGTATCTTACTATACTTTGTAAGATGGCTAAACTTGACACAACTTTTACTTTACATATAAGATTACATTTGTAAGATAAGAAAAGAAAACTTGTCTTGGACACACACAGCACAGTGTCTGCTGTCTAAGTAAGAATAGGTAAGATTCTTTCAGTAAATGTTTTGTCCCCTATGTTTAAGCTAATGATGCCCTCTAAGAGTTGTTTAGCAACACAGACAGCTCAGTTTCAGTGGAATGTCAATGTCAAAAGTTTGGAGTGGCCCATCCAGTCATTTATGTTCCAGCAATGCTGTTCCAGCCAATTGCCTTTGGTGAGGCAGATTTTACTCCTTGGCTTATTTTGTGAAACCTCTGTCTTTGAGTTGGAAGACAGTGCAGAGGTTCAGACAAGGGGCACACTTTTTTATTTTACCTAGTACAGCTTTAAAATGCAGATAAAAGAGCACACAGTAAATATGGAACATACACGGTCTGTCACCCATTTACCCAGTTTCATGGACTCTGCTCCTGAACACCACTCACCTCCTCTTCTGCACTAGAACCTGACGCTCTACCTCACGGTGTGACTGCCCTATAGGGCTGCCCTGACTCACTCATACTGCAGTGTCTTCATATGCTTCCTACCGTGTGATCTAGTCTAAATGGGGCAGCGTGTACCAGAATCTCAAACTATCCTTCAAGGGTTCTTCAGGTGTGTAGATCTTCAGCAGTTGAGCAGGGCAACTTTGGATTTGTACATGTATGTGAGGATTTGAACGGATCACATGTAAAGAGACGGTTTACACTGCCAAAGGCCTGTTCATATCCTTTAGACAGTTTGTGATTGTTTCTCTAAAGTTTAGAGAAACAATCACAAACTGTCCATAGGCACCTCTCAATTCCTAACACTGTTATTTAGACACTGGTTTTCGATCAGTGTTTAGGGGGAAGTCTGGTCGAATGAATCTACTCCTGATCGGAAAGTGCTGAACTTCAGTCGAGCGTGCGTCGCCACATTCTGTCTTGGGGGACACAACTACCGAGTGCCAATCATGCCCAGTTACCATAGCAACCGTGGACAGCCTAGCCCCACAGGACGTGTGTGTGTGTGGGTATGCGTGTGTATGTGTGTGTGTGTCAGTGCAGCGGCGTAACAAGGACTTGGCGGGCCCGAGTGCAGATCTCACCAACGGGCCCCTTACCGACCTATCGTCAGGCGAAATTATTGAGTTTTCAGTTTAGCGATGCGCAAGGAAATTTAGGCTACTCATGATGTACAATTAAGGGTAACGACTGCTCCTTCTATGTGAAGATAGATTACGGTTTTTTAAAAGTGAACGGCTCTGACTCGCGAGTCTTTGGCTCTAGATTATGCTTGCTACAACACGGAATGAGCATAATGGAACAGTCAGTCATGAGCCGACGTATCTGCGACGTTTGAAATAGAGCACAGAGATGAGAAGAAAATCTGATCATTTACCGAGGCTTATCCGACGTTATGAATGACGTTTCGATCTGTCATGTGTGCTATCTGGGTACTAGTAAAAAAAAACAGTCACTTCGATGGTGAATATTTAATTTTATGTTCGTTAGATATGCTAGTTTACATTTAGTCTATCTAGCTTTAGCTATTTTCCGACTACATCCTGCACAGTTTACTATATCTAACCTGGCCGCTGCCTGGTAGCCTAGGCCTATATATGCATTTTTATGACTTTTAATAGCCATGTCAACTGCATATACCAGACAGTAAACGTTATGTAATTATTAGCCTACCCTGGTGGCTGAGTTTCACACTCATTGCTGTTGCCGGGCTGGGGGTCAGACGTAGCGTCCTCTTCAACACGCTTCGCCACAATCCAAATGAGGATAGTTTTGACAGCTTTGCCATCCTTACATCTTGCTCTTTTCGTTCCTGCCGCTTTCTGGAGCCACTTTTATGTTAAAGGGCATGGCATGGGGTAGCCTAATTCGCTTCAAAACGCTAATGCAACACAACTGTAGTATCCCAACAACAACTGTCTGTGGTATTCCAACAACTGGATGGGAACAATCCTGTGTGGGTGGGCGGGAATCTTTGACAACAATATTACCCAGACATCCTTGCTATTTTTCGAGGGCAATATTACTTAATAAAAACGACATTTGTTTTATTCAGCAAAAGGCAAATGAGGAAAAATTAATTATTTGCTGTTGTTAACACTGACTGTTTTTAAAATGTTTATTGGGCAGGTGATAGCTCATAATTCTGAATAACTGACACCATAATTGAGAAATGTTTGCGAATTGATAAGACTAGATCATATGTGATCTTCAATTGGCGGTATTACAGCGGTGAAAGGGGCCAGGTCAGATTGCCTTAAGGGGCCCGGTCAAGTTGTCTCACTTTTACGGTGAGATCGAGGACGGGCCCCCTTTCGCCACGGGCCCTAGTGCAGCTGCACTCCTTGCACTCCCTATAGTTACGCCACTGTGTCAGTGTATGTGTGTGTATGTGTGTGTGTGTGAGTGTATGTGTGTGTGTGTGAGTGTATGTGTGTGTATGTTCAAACAGATGCGTTGACATCTGTATGGCAAACACATCATGGTGGAACACATATGAGCCTTTACCTTCAAAACGGTGACAGCTCAAGCCACAAACACAAGCTTGCCCACACATGAACAGACACGCTCAGGGGCACACGTGTCACTTGTCCGTACCGCCAATGCCAGTGGGATCATGAAACCGTGTGCAAACAATATCCAAATATAAATTAAATTATTCAACATCTAAGTAGGTTGATGTACGACATGAATTTACAACACTAGTACCACTCTCTGTATTTACTACACACATTGTGTTCAACAGTCAAGTGTTCGGAATATAATCCAGGGTAATCAGACCCGCACACATGCCCTCATACTTACAATGCAGAACAGCTGTATTAGGTCCTTCATTGTCCTTCTGAACGTTAATCCTCTACACACGCATACTCTCACACACACTTGGCCAACTGAATCTCCCCCGCCTGCCACATCACTGTCTACTCACCGACTGACTTAGCGAGAGAGAGGGAGACAGACACATCAAATGGCAGAATACCCCCACCCCACGCTCTGAGGAAGAGGGGGATGGACGGGAAGTGAGGAGAGAGGGTTAGACAGATTCCTGAGGGGCTGAAGGCAGATGGGCAAAGGGGGTGGGGGGTGGGGGGGTATATGTCGAGGGGGAGAATGGCCGAGAGGAAACTGAATGTTTACTCCGCCCCCCCCCCTCCTTTTCTCTGATACTGTACGTCTCCACCACTCTCACTTCCGTGTGCTTCATCTCTTGGTTTGCCATTGTACTACACATGATTATTTCCGCCATCAAACATATCTCCCTTCTTCTTTATCTCTATTCTACAACCCCCCCCCCCCCCCCTCCGCCCCTTCTCTTTCTGAGGTAAACATGGTCTAAATTAGCCCAGTCCACTGTTCACCACCACAGAGCAGCCTGTATGTCCAGAGGCATTTCCTGCAATACTGCTGCTCTCATCACTCTGCAGCTGCCCCCCCCCCCCCCCCCACACACACACACACACACGAAACACACGTTCACAGAGACTGAACACACAAGCACAACACATACCTCTCAATTGTCAAAGCGCATACCACACTGCAACACACACATACAATCGAGGTTTCAGACGTTCGGCTGTCGCGGTCCGACCGAAAGTGTGCGTTCAGGCCACCGAGTCTCAGTCTAGTCATGGTGACCCTCCCTCAGCAGAGATCACGACATCATACTGTCCCCAGGTACAGTCGGCTGCTCTCATCTGGTGCAGGTGGAGGTGTTTGGGTGTGTGGACGCGCGTGTCCCCGGGGCCCTGTACCTCGTTAGAGATGCGTCGGTGGTGGTTGTTCCTCATGCGCACCCTGACTGGGCTCTGGACCTCGTCAGAAGACGTCCCGGACGCCTGGTCGCTCTCGCCGTCGGAGCCCATCTTCACGTTCTCATGGACGATACCTGCAAACACACATCCACACAACACGGTGACTGACCCGTTTGGGACAGTCCTTTTCATTGGTTAAGGCCTGGTCCACCTAGCATTTGATATGGAGAGTTATATTGCTGTGCGTTTTCGTTCAGTCCCTGGTGTAATTCCGAATTCAGTTGATGACCCAGCTCTTGTTAGATTTAGGGCTGGTGCGAAAACCTACTTGGTGGTCCGGTATCTCTCCGGGAACATTCCTGGAGCCCTGATATCATGTCAACAGTGCAGGCGTATGTCATGAAGATGTTTGCGACTCCCCCTTTTCTGATGAGGGGGGGGGGGGGGGTTGTCACAATTCATCCAGTATCTCAAACAATGTGACAACAGATACAAACTGCTTCTTTTTACTACGGGACTATGGGAGAAAATTGTTCTATGTTTTTTTTTTTTTTTGCCATAACAAGGATAGTCCTGGTAACTGGTACAAAAATACATTTGAAGGAAATGTTAGGAAATGTATCAAAACTAAAATACAACTGGTTGTCTGTCCCCAACACCAGCTTGTCTGACCCAGCCACCTCTTAGCGTCAGCCGTGTGCAACAAGATCATATCTAGCAACGTGCCTTTCACATAAACACAGTGGTCCAAATCTAGCTATGTTACTAGGGCTGTGCCCGATAACAAAAGACCATGTACAAAGGCACTAGACTAAATAAAGTGCGAGAAATCCAACTTCATGGATGAGCACAATAGTCATAGTGATTGCGATGGTCAAGCAATCCATATGACCCTGCATGCAGTGCAAGATCTCCAGTTTCCAACCCCCAACCCTTTCCCCTCCAGAATCCTTCAGATTAATGAACCATGGTGCAACAGACAAGGCTTGATTGCGTGTGTGTGTGTGTGTGGTGGGGGGAGGAAGGGCTCTCTCTCCATCCCACTACGTTTCCTTCTCTTCATGGTCGGAGTCTCAGACAGCTTTCACAGATTCTGGTGGGGGGTGCGGGGTGGGGGGGTTGTGTGGAGATGGGGACATTCAGAGGTATAGGCTGGAAGGAAGGTGGCTGAGTCTCTCCTCTCGCCTGGTTTATATTGGTGCGTATTATTACGGATCTATCTGCAGAGGGTGGGCATGCTCCAAATGTCTGTGCTACGTACTGATAGGCTTACCGTGTTGGAAATCATCTGGGTTCTAATTGGTCCTAGCCATTCGTACGGACCCAAAGGTGGAGCTTGTCAACTTTTACAAACTGGATACAAACCGGTAAAACCTGCCGGGTGCCAGTTTGAAAATGTACGGAATCAAACGCAGTTGTACATACCTTACATTGAAAAGTTACATACAGTTAAAAAAAATATGTATTATAAAAAATATATAATATAATAGTGTTTACCAGGAGTACTGTCACTCTCACAACATCACTTCTCTACCACTTCCAATCAAGCCCCAAGGTGAAGAGAAGTTAAGAGGGAGGCTGAAGGAATGGAAGAATGGATGGATGGAAGGAAGGGGAGAGAAATATAAGCCCCCTAAGTGATTGGAGCAGCACAGAATTCTGTGAGAAAGAAGGAGGGGGTTCATTTCTCAGTCTGTCAGAGATGGAGGAGGGTCATGTTGTGATGAGACCTCGGAGGCTGATCTGAGGTCATTTTCAAGTGTTCTTACTTAATGGAGAAGGTCTGAACAGGGGGGAGGGTGAAGCCTATATGTTTAAAAGGGGGTTAAGGGTACTTATCTGTCCTGGTACTATAGAGGGTGATGAGTAAAAAAACAGAACAAAACATGCTGTACCTAAACAAACACAAGACATACACACATAAGCCATAAGGTTGACAAGGATCCGATGACTTAGTCTGAAGAGGACCAAACGTCACAAAATGTTTTAAATTATATATAATTTAGCTGATCCTGTATCTGGCAACAAAGGCTAACATGTGCGTAATCTAGCCCTATTTTGGGGGGGCTGGGAACCTAGATTCCCCCATGAAGGCTAACATGCTCAAAGTTCATTATTCCTCAACTCATTTTGGACTTGACTATGCCACCGTGTCATCCGAAATTTGGTTATGCTAGTTCTATACTTTACATACAATTCATGTAAGCACTCATTGTACCTATAGAGGATTCAGACTCAGTTTGGGTGCACTGCTATGGGGGCAGTCTTTTTCATCTCGATTGTGCTTGCTTACTGCTGAGCGCCAGTAAGCTTTGAGTAGTGAGTAACACCATAAGACCTCTGCATTTCTTATTCTTTCTGCTTTCGGGAAATTCTTTACATTGAAGTGTATATGTTTATGTGTGTTAAAAAGGGAGGAAGATCTTTTGTTTTTGGGTTACCTACAAATTGACGGGGGATTTTTACTCATGACTCAAAGCTATTGGAATGTGAATTGTTATGGGTCCAAGCAGCCAGGCAGTCGAACCCTATTATGTCAGTATGGCATATTCTGTAATACAATTCTGACAATAAAAGATTTGAACTTGAACTTCTGACCCTCATCTTTGGAAGTATTTTCCTGACAAAATTCAAGCGATAAAAAATTGCAATTATAAATCAATACCATGGTTACAAGTCTTTTTTCCATGTCTGTATGCATTACTTAACAAAATAAACAAACATTACAAAATAAACAAACATTACGTAACAAAATAAAACTCAAAAAGTTAAGTAAGGTAATATGCCACTGCTCAAATGACAGGAGTCCGGTTTAAATTGTAATTTTCCTGTTTGGGTTGTGTGCATCACAAACAAAAAGGAATTGAAAATGTAAATGTCAACGACATGGTACATCAGAAGCTTCCCGTACGTCAAACAACCACGATGAGGTTCTGGAAAATTCCAGTATCTGTCTGAAGTGTCTACAGTGCCTAAAAGAGTATAGTTGTGGGGAGTTTGTACAAACTTAATAGAGGTGAAAGCCCTAGCTTCTCCTTCAAAAAATCGTAGAAACTATGGCTCTTAATGACACAGAAGTAACAAATATACGTACGCTGAAAACCGGATTTCATCGTGTTTTCAGTGCGTCTCAATGATATTAACTTGATCCCCCTTGAGGTAAATACTTTTCTACCCATGTCAATTGTATATCTTGACGTACATGCACATCTGCTGACATAACTGACATATGCTGATGAATTGCCCATTAACTTTGTAACATCTGCATAAAGAGTGAACATGTGTGTGAGAGTGTGTCGACAATGAAGGTGCAACATCAGAAACATAAACCACATGTAGAATAGCGCCATGATCACATTAGAAACTAACACTCACTGTTTCCACACCGGAGCTGAGTAAGTGACACCAGACCATGAGGAAATTTAACCAGGATATCTCCATACTAAACACACACACACACACACACACACACACAATAACCAGTATTGCTGTTATGTCACAACCCTGACAGTCTAAGAAGTCATGATCTTATATGGTTGAGGAAACAGAGGTAAAAAGGTTCCAACATGTACTTTTAGAGGCAAATATATATTTTCTTTTACAAATACACGTGACAAGGAGTTCTCCTGTCATTCTGCTGGTTTTGTTCAACTCTACAGAACACAAGGGTGTGGGTATGACTTCACAGTTACCACTTCAAGATATAACAAATCATAATCTGTTAATAGGTGAAAGTTCTGTTTAGCTTGTGAACTATGGTTTCAAACTGATCATTTGTTTCCCCATTCTTATTCACATAAATCGTACTCATTTCAAACGTGAAATGTCACATAACGTAAGTCGTATTTCCGATAAGACACGTATGTAGTATTTCACACACACTGGGATTTAAGTAGTATGTCAAAGTAAAATGTGGACTAGTGAGCATCAATATGGGGGGGAAGGGGGGGGGGGAGTACTCACCGATGTGGCTGCCAGGTGGGTAGCAGGTGTCACGCCTGGGGAGCATGCGGAAGGGTGAGAGCCTCTGAGGGGCTCTCCTCTCCCCGATCCTCCCCCTGTCCCCACGCCTCAGGTCCCCTACACTGTCACCCATCTCCACAACACCAGCCTGGGGGCTCCCTGAACTGTCCATTTCTTTCGGAAAACGCTTGGGTCGAGGTTCTCAAAAGCACCTTTGAAACCTTTCGGGAAAAAAACTGGGACCCGACCAGCGCTCGCTGCCTGTTGGGATGTAGGTCGTCCTCAAACTGCCTCGCTACCTCCAGAACAGCGCAGTCCACAGAGAGGAGACACCACACCTTGCTTTCTCACACACACTCCAACTCTTCAACTACTCCAGTCTGTCTCATATTACCTTTAGACACACCCTCCATCTCTTCCCTTCTTCCTCTCTCTCCCTCTCCCTCTCTCTCTCTCTCTCTCTCTCTCTCTCTCACTCTCACTCTCTCTCTTTCTCTGCGGCTGCTTACAGAAGGTCAAACATTTACATTTACATTTAGTCATTTATCAGACGCTCTTATCCAGAGCGCGCGTGTAAGCACGCTGTTGCAGAGGCAGACCCAGAAACATTCACAAATGGATCATGTCAGAAAGCATCCATCTGAAAAGCAACAGTACAATGTTTTTTTGTTGTTGGGCTCCCTTTTCTCTATGTAGCTCCCGCTGTTGTTTCCCCTTGTTTCAGTGGCGCTCCCTTTAACAATCAAATCAGCATGCTCGGACTGCTCCGCTCCTCCTTGTCCTGGTGTCTAGGCTCCTCCCAGCCCGGTCCACCCTCACCGTCTACACCGTTCTCTGGCTCAGGCTCACTCCCTCACTCTCGTTCCATACTTTTCTCTCTTTCTTTCCATATTGATCTCCCTCGCGTGACTCTCTCTCTCTAACGATTACCTGCTTCTCAGTCCCAGACCCTTGCCTTGACCATGTTCTCAGATATGGAAATGAATGTGGCATTAAGTAATACATTGAATGTACATTGCTGTACATTTCGAACAAATACTGTTTGAGATGTGGAGAGCTGTTGGGAAACTCCAAAATCCATCTTTATTATTGAAGCTTGCGTGGTACTGCGATGGTGCACATGTTCTAATCCCTAGGGTATGTGGGATATCCAACCCTCAAACCAAATTTTCTCTAAAAACACTTCTAATCCATGTATGTGCTTGACAATGTAAGCATATTTTACACCAGTACCAAGACTTGAAAGCCTCCTACTCAAATCTCTAGCTAAACAGCTTTTGGCAAACACACTTCTAATCCTGTCCCCGTTTGGCTCATCCTAGCCTCCATTCAGTCAGATTAAACAACAAATAAAACGTTCCCAGTGAAAACAGAACTTTTTATGGCTGCGGGTGGAAACATGCTGGTGATTTCATCGGTGATTTGTGATGCTGGAAAGCAACAATCCCTGTGTAAGCTATCAGGAATTTGTCAGCTATCTAACATTACTCAACTTGCATTGCTTAAACGCTACAGGAACATTTTATGGAAAATATGTGGTATTTGCCAGGAATGACTAACTTGTACACTGCACGTAGGTCAACGCAAACTCTGAACGCGTTGATTTTACTGACACGCTCTGAAAGAGAGGCTTCAGTGGGTTCCATGCAGAAATAAATGTCTGTTAGGGTTTAATCAGCAAAAGACGTTGGAGTCCAAATAGTGTTCAGTGCATGACTGATGTCAGGCAGCCCACCATGTAAAGAGTTGCGGCCATTTTTGGTCCAAGCAGACATCTTGTACTTGTACCCAGATCGGTGTCACTCATCAAGGCTCAATAGCTACTTGCCTTAATGTTTGTAGCGATGACATTTCAGCAGTATGTTCAGTGGCTGCCATCGATTCGTAGAGCCATAGTGAGAGCACTTGCCAACATAGTCAACATGGCATCCTTGTAAAGCAATTTTCTTTAAACTTGGGTTTAATGTTTTCTTAGCCTGCTGGTCTCATATCAGTTAATCTGTGAGAGTGCCAAAGTTATAAAGGCTGTGCCAAAATTCAGATCAGCCACATATTGGTTAGCAGACTCCCCAGAATGCTGAGATATTTAAACAATTGCCGACTAAGGAGAAGGCCTCGAGGATCAACCAAACATCGATGAAGATAGTCTTTTCATAGCATGCAGAGGTGCCACACTGATTGTCTCCACTCGAGACTGTTACTGACGAAATCTGGAACCGAGTGTCAAGTACATTTGAAGACATGTTAATGAAAAGATGAGGACAGCTATGTTAGTGTGACACTGTGGGCGGACCATTTTCATCCCCAAGCACAAACACAATCTTCAGACTGAATTCCACATTCTCTACCAGAGTCAGGTGTGGGTGGCTCTTGGAACTCTTCCCTGATATTCCCTTCAGATCAGATTGTGTGGAACTAAATGTCAACACATTTTAGAGATACATAAGTAGTCCTGTGTCTTCTGCTACTATGGTGGGTTCCAGCTGGTCACTTTTTAATGCACACTATTGTCCACCTGGTGATGTAGTTGCTCATTTTAAGAATTATTTTGTTCATTGTTCAGAGAAAGGCAACAGCAGTGCACTGATTTGATGATGGGGAAAAAAAGCACTTTTCATTTGAAATAGATTTTAAAGAACTCAATCCGTAATAAATAAAAAGTGCCAAACTAAAATTGGTTGTATAGGAGACTCAAATAGAACTTCTTAAATGTTTCATGGCAACATTGGTCATTTTAAACGCATTCTAGCCTATTACTTAACCCTTAATAGCTCCCAATTTTCCCTGGTGAAAAGTATCGTGCCAGGCCACATTAAACAACAGAAAGTCTTTTGCACATAGTTGTCTGCAAGAGAACACTCCCATGCCAATACAGCATAATGATGGGGCTAAGTGCACGCATACTGAACACGTGCTGACGCACACAGACTGCAGCGTCCTTGATCTTAAAGCTGTTTAAACGCCTCTGGATGTATGTGGAGTCAAGGACAAAGGCACTCCTTCCGTCACCTTCCTCCCTTCATCCATCTCTCCCCACCTCCGTTTTCATCCTTCCCTCTCTCCTCGCAAAGTGGTGCCGTGCCGCTTCTGCCTCGTCCTTCTCCGCAAAATCTCACCAATGACTGGCTCTCATTGACATTGTTGTTTTTTTCCTGTATGTCTATTTATCCCTTTGAATAACATAAAGGCAGGCACGTTTTTTTCGGAAGTGTTTCAAAAATGCTAGAAGCGAGCGGAGGATTCCGTGAGGCCTTGGCGGCATGCGTGCACACAGGCTGGGGGAGAGGGAGCGTCGAGGCTCTAGTCATTACCTCTAAACCTTTTATCTGTGTCTGAGGAAGCTTATTATTCAATTACTGAGAGACCAGAGGCCCCAAGCTATACTGCTCTTTCTCTCCCTCTAACGACAGTATCGCCCTCGTTTTATTTATATTCGTTTTTTCATATATTCCCGCAACATCAGAGGGGGTGGGCAGGGAAGTGGAGGGGAGACAGAGAGGCTGAGGGAAGGGGAGAGGAGGGGAGACAGAGAGGGTGCAGAGCAGGGGAGAGGAGGGGAGACAGAGAGGGTGCAGGGCAGGGGAGAGGAGGGGAGACAGAGAGGGTGCAGGGAGGGGGAGGGGGGGGAGGGAGGGGAGATAGTGATGGGAGAGAAATTATATGTACAATATAGGAATGTAGGGCATTCACAGTTTAGGGCAGTCGGCTGCTTTTCCTTGTCTGTGTGATGGGCTTCTAATCCCCAGTAATGGAGGGTGAAGGGAATGGAGAGATAATGTGGGAGCAAAAGACGGGGCAGACTGACAGCTGTGTTGCTATTAGTGTTGCTACAGTAGGTGAGTGAGACGGGCGAGAGGCTATGAGAGTGACAGATGAATCCCACAAGTCTAAAAGCCCTGTCTCTCCAACCACTAATCTAAATCAGCATTCATTCACACACATCAACTGTTCTTTAGCCCCCCCCCCCCCCCCCCCCCCCCCCCCCCCCCCCCCCCCCAGACAGATGTACTCAGAGAGACGGAAAGTGTGTTTAATTTGAATAAGGAAGGGTCGGAGGGTGAGAGGAGAAAGAGACAGGGAGAGAGGGAGAGATAGAGAGGGGAGAGAGAGAGAGAGAGAGAGAGAGAGAGAGAGAGAGAGAGAGAGAGAGAGAGAGAAAGCAGCGTGAAAGGGCATGAAGAGTGGGAAGAGAGGGAGAGACTGTGATAGGGGGAAGAGAAGGACAGGAACAGGGGAAGAGGGAGGAGAAGGGAGGAGGTGGAAGCGAAGGAGAGGAGGGTAATCTCTTTAGTGCGGTAGAGGAGCAATTGCATCATCATGCTGCTCCATTAAAGGGGGACGTGGCTAGACTGCTGAGTGGGACGCGATGAGTCAGCGAGACCACCAGTGGGGGCACACACACACACACTTCCTGGTTCTGAGAGCAACATCACACACCCACCCATCTCAACACTCTCTCTTTAGTTCGAAGGTGAACCTACGTCAAGTCTGCCGGACAACTTGAGAATCCTCCGGAGGAGTGACAGAAGCAGTAGTGCAGTTAAGCAGCACCGCCAGTACAAAGAGCGGGAGCCCATTCCTCATTCTCTGTATTTCTCTCGAGCTCTCCCTTTTTCTCTCTATTTTCCTTAAATCTCTCCCTTGCCTTTCATCCCTCACTCTCTCTCTCTCCCGCTCTCTCTCATTCTCCCCAATGAAGCTCCTTAGCTGGGCCAAGTCTGGTGGCCGACATTTCTCCAGTCTTATAGGCGTATGGAGACAGAGTACAGTGAGCCAAGTCGTTGTGGAGCAGGTCTTTCTGTAATACCCTGGGCCCGGGTGTCAGGAGAGTCCATTAAGAAGGTGATATTTCCTCATCCTAAGATGGAAAGCACCCACTCACCTTCTTCAGACATTCTACGTGGCAGCCCTTTCTCATTTCCGCCTACCCGTTTTTTGCCCTCCCCACCCCGACTCATGCTGCACCCCCCCCCCCCCCCCCCCCCCCCGCTTCTCTCTCTCCTACTTCAATTCCCACAGAGAGAAATGAGCTTCCTGGGATTCCTTGGCCCCTAACAAGGGCGGACAGGGCGTGTGTGAGAGTGAGAGTTTAAAGACATTAAAATACATGCTCTACTGTTCTTCTGACTCCAGACAGAAGATGGGTCTCCGCACCACAGACAGGCCTCAGATGAGAAGAAGGATTGAAAGCACTGAGAAAGAGGGAGACATAGGACCATGCCAGATACGCAGCAAAGGAAGAACCGAGGAACGACAACGACACAAGTCAGATGGTTGCTACCCCCAAAAAAGCAGTCGTTAAAAGAGGGTCAAGAGGATGGGGTGCAAACCTGTTGAAAGTTGTACTGCAGTGCATAGTTGTCCTCGGCATCTCTATGCATACATGTGCCGTGTGAGCGAACAGAGGGTGGTTACAGGTGAGGGAATATGTGTGTGTGGGCTTGTTCATCTGCATTGTGATTTGTGTGATTGTGTGTGTGTGTGTGTGTGTACCGAGAGATCCGGTCCTGTGCAGGCTGAGGTAGGGCCTGTCTCTGTCCAGCCCTCCAGCTTCTCTACGCAGGGCCGTTCGGCCCAGGTGGCCGGCGTACTGACGCAGGAAGGAGGGAGCGCTGTGAGAGGCAGGGGGATGCACAGCGCACACCACCATAGGTTCTGAGAGAGATGGAGGGGAGAGCGAGAGAGGGAAGAGGAGGAGGGAGAGGAGCACCGGGGACAGGAGAAGAGGACAGAGGAAAGGAGGAGAAGAGACAAGGGGGAGGACAAAAGAAGGAGGAAGGAGAGGGTCACAGAGAGACCAGAAAGAGAGGTAATAACAGTGTGTCTAATAGCAGATAAAGAACTGTGTCGAGATAGCAGTAATAACTCTGAACGAGAGATACGGTCAATGTTTGCTATGACTATCAGGTACACTGGCTATGTACACTGGCTGACATAACCATAAAGGTTACAATAGAGGGGATTGGAGAACAGGAGGAGAGGAGGAGATGATCTGTACAGTAGGAGAGACGATGTGTTGGTAGCTGGTGACGGCAGCTGAGATCAAAGTCCAGAGATTATGACAGAGAAGCACATGAACGTAGACACAGACAGATGGTCAGACAGACACATCTAGACAGACAGTCAGGAACAGAGAGAAAGAGATGCGGATTCAATTCAAAAAAGGGGAATTCCAGTTGTAGCATGCTAGGGGGTAGACACAAGACTAAGAAATAGAGGAATGAAGCACCCTTTGATTGACAAATGTCGATGATGATCTTTGATGTACAACGGGAAGGTGCATGATAGGTGCATGATAGGAAGGATAGTATCATGGAAGCATGAGGGTTCTGTGAAATGCCTGAGGGTTGAGGAAATGAGCGACAACATGCAGCGAGTCAATAGGCCCTCATCAGCTTAACTGTTCCGTGTCGTTATCAGCTAAATGAGGCTGCTTGACAACTTGTTACGGTGTTTTGCTGGAAGCAGTGGCAGCAGGCACATTTCTTATCTTGTGCCGCCAAACTCTGTGAGTGTTTGTGTCTACTGTAGCCTCTCCAGGGATCGTCCTTCTATTGTGTGTGAATAGTCCTCCTCTATGTCCCCTAATCCCCCCTATTGTTGTCGCATATTATCTCCAAAACACAGCTGGCCCTAATCATTCCCCGACTCTCAACATGGGACGCAGTACTAAACATGGAGGTCATGGCAAAAACGGTCTCTGAAAGTGTTGATGAGGAGCTCCTCTACGTTCAGCTCGCTTTCCAATTAGCGCCTCGGAAAACGTGTGGACCTTTTTCAACAACTTCACCGCTGAAGCTTCGGCGACAGATATGTCAGACGTGTGAATTCAGAGAGATGGGTGGCTTGGGGCAAGTCAAGATGGAGATGTACTGGGAATGCAGAGCAGTTGGAAGTTTCTCCTCACGTCCCCTTTTTGCCCTCCCTTTTCTCTCTGGATTTGAACTCCTGCAACTTCAGCGCTTGCAACAGTATAGAGGATGTTATCAACTGCTGTAGTAGAAAGATGTGAAGGAGAGAAATGGGAAAATCAGGGTGAGGATGGCGAGGAGAACATCAACAAGCGATGACCATGGGAATGGGATTGGAATTGAAACTGTATGGGAATGATTCATGATATTGTCACTAGAAAGAGAATACATCAAGGAAAATGAGAAAATGCATTCTCCTTCAACTGTCGTCATTCAGTGTACCCACAATACGCTTTGGCCAATTTTATACAATGTGTTTAATGAATCCTTTGAGCTAATTTAATGAAAATGGCCGCAGACAGTTTTTGGTGCTTTTGTGTTTTATTTTACATTTTGGTCAGTTTGGGTGCCCACCCAACCTGCTTGAAAATGACAGGGTCTGTCTTAACATACGGTACACATTGTTACTCTTACTCAACACAGCTGGCGTGGTAGAGGGAGCTCCTCTTGTTGTTCTGACCTGCGTCGTAAGGAGATTCAAACACACACACAGATGGTTCACACCTCACCCCACATCTAGTCCCCATCCACCTGGGGGTCACTGTGTGTGTGAGGCCTGACATACAGGTCCATGGGACCACCACAACTCTCCTCTGTAAAACAATTCAGTTTGTTTCTCACCATTGTCTCTGGAGGCAGTTGGCTCATCCAGGGTCATCTGCTCGGCCAGTTCAGAAAGCGAATCGTCCACAGGCCGCGCGCTGCGTAGAGACATGGACAACCTCCGCTTGATGATCTTCATCCTGTCCATCTCACCAACACAGGCTGGGGCCCAGGGGCCTGGAATCACATAGACATCCACACTTTAACCACCACGATCGTTACTCCTCATTATCAATCACAATCGTAACATCATTATCAACACAATGGATGCATGACAAATGCTGAAAACGCATTGCAGCAAAGAATTGGCCAAACCAGAACATTCTGTGTCTAAGTATCCTCACATACTGTGCTCCCTACCAAGAGCAAACTTACCATTATGGGGAAAATTTGTCAGGTAAATTGATAAAACTGTTACAGTAAATGTATCTAGAACAAAAGCATTTTATAAAAACGACACTGCACAGATGATGTTTGTGATAAAGATCAGTGAGTGTCCTTGTTTAAACACAAATTAACTCCGGTTATTCATTCCCGAGGCGTGTGTGTTGACGGAGCGATATCATACTCAACAGAAAGATTCAAGATATGACTTCTGACATGCATTTAAACAGCACTATTGTTTAAATCTGGTCTGCAGTACACACACACCACATCAACCTTTTGTTCATGATGGTAGGGGGACACTGCACTAATTCTGTGTTTTTGTGTGCGTGCAGTCATATAGGCAAGAGTACATTAAGAGTCTAAACAGCGTAGGAGCGGATGCATTGTTTTAGTCAGATCTTAATTTAAAAAAAATATTTATAATAAGTAGTAGTAATAGAAAATAAAACTTTTTTTTCTTCTAAAATCCACACAAAGTTAAATGTTCACCCAATGTACTGTCCTATATCTTCGAGCAATTCACTCAAAAGTATAGCTGCAAGCAAAGAGGTGGCCAAGCAGTCACATGACCCAGAAAAACATTTTAGACATCCTCAGACGAGGGAAACGAGTACACGCAGCAAGTTTTGGTGTGAATCCATCAAAGATTTAAGATACGACCCAACTTCCTGTTTGTTGG
Source organism: Hypomesus transpacificus (assembly GCF_021917145.1). Classification (NCBI taxonomy): domain Eukaryota; kingdom Metazoa; phylum Chordata; class Actinopteri; order Osmeriformes; family Osmeridae; genus Hypomesus; species Hypomesus transpacificus. The sequence continues at coordinate 13,018,620 of NC_061077.1, forward strand.
CTTACAGTAACGGCACATTTTGGTTGGCTGTACCAGACAAACGGTTTTGAAAATCAAAAAACCATATAATGACTTTTGTGCGGCTTGGTCTGAAGATAATCTCTGCCAAATTTGGTGAAGATTGGACAACATTTGTAGGAGGAGTAAAGAAAAACTTTTTCCGGACGCATCAATTCAGCTGTTGGCCACCAATAATTTACTTTCAGGCCGAAATAGGTCAAGGGCCATTTCTTTGCAGTCCACATATTCTTCCAACGGTTTCAAGGATACAAATACAACAGCTCAGAGGAGTTATCCCCAAACTTGTACTGACAGTCTATGATATTGTAAAGTATACCTTCAATTGGTATGCTTTGACTTATGCAGTTCAACACTCCAGGCCTTTGAAACTGCTTGGACCCTGGTTCAAAGCTTTAAATCAACCACTCTATTGATGTTTGTTGTTGAGGAATGGCATTGGATTCATACGTAGGTAAATTGTATTTCTGTATGCTAGCATGTAAGAGCTTATTTATTGTTGTGTTTGTGTGTCGTTGTTCTTTTCCTCCGGGTTTCTTCCTCTACTGCAGGCCTGAAGGGAGAGTCAGTGACGCCAGAATATTTCTGTCTCTGTTCCAGTTACGGCTCCTCATTTGTGCCCCTAGGCCACAGGAGCGCCCGCACACAAACACACACACACACACAGTTCCCCTCTCTTTGTGTCCAACCTTAGAATCCTCAACAAAAGCCATTCATCCCTCAGAGTCTTTCAGCTCTATTAGAAACACACTGACATCACGGTCAATTCAAAACCTAGTGACTCAGTACTCCAATACTTCTCAGAATAGAGGATGGGCTTAATTAATTAAGAATGGGAATAACTAATAATTGTAAATTAAGAGCTCTCCTCAAGACTTCTCTAGCAGGAGGCTCTGATCTGTTTTATATCGCGGGATGGTGCGGGGGGGTTGAGGGACTTCACGTTAGGCCAGTCTCTGGATTTGATCCCCACCCCCCTCATTAGCATGTTCTCACAGTTCATATGATGAAATGCCAAGGTTGCTGAGTTCATTTCATTCACCGCTCACTTTCTGTCTGTGAGAAAGAATGATTAGTAAATGTTATTCGATGAAGAAACTGAGATTCTTAATTCGTTCTTAGATTCAAGCATTCTTAAAAAGAAGAAAAATGCTTCACACATGCACATCTGAAAGATTTCTGTCTGAGTCGTATCTGTTTAAATAGCAGGAGCAGACAGACCATGCAAATCTTCTGAGGGGGGGTAAAAACCCTTGGAGGACAGGGCATGGTACAAGCATGCTTAAACAGATTAATGTCAACAGCAATGCAAATGTGTAATACTGTACTATAATTATAAGTATACACAAATAAGAATAGTATTATACACTATAACTTATTTAACAACTTTTAAAAGAGTAAAACATGCTCTAAATCAATTTGAACTCTGTTTCATAGTGATAGTGTCAGTCGGGAATGGTTCTCAGATCTAAAGTCATCTTCATCAGATGGACTTGGTATCTGAAAGTATTTGGCAAAGGTATGTCAGTGAACACGAGTAATGAAATGTCTACCAAGCATGTGCAGACTGACCACATGCCAAAGAGTGTCTCAACAACAGTGTGTTACTGACACACAGCAACGAAAACACAGGCCAACGCCCAACAAATCATCAAACAGACACAAGTCATCCACACTATTACCGTTTCAGTCATTTTTTAACGACTTGAAGGTTATGTGGGAAATCAAGTCAACAATGGGATGAACAGTTCAGCTGCATATAACCTCTAGTCAGTCATGGGCAGAGCCCTCCTGCTCTGCGATCTGTTTCATCACCAGGGCTACCGTTGTGATGAGCCAGACACTCCTGCGAATGGAAGACAGGAAGACCACCTGATTTTATTCAGCACGCGACACAACCATTTTTGGGTTGCTTGGTTACAGACATGGCCGGACTCTGCAGTCTTCACAAGGTGGTGGAGAAGCAGGAACGCTAAGAATTTGAAATCCGCAGCCCTTCTCCGCCTCCTTCTGTGCCTCCTCTCTCTCTCTCTTTCGCTTGACTGTTTGTTGCTTAGGTCGGCACGGACAGTTAGTAAGAGACTTGGAGTTGGCTTTCTCATCCTCTACCAGTTCTAGCCCATCATAGAAGAAACACGAATTTAGCTACATGCATGTGAGTGTCAATGATGATCTAAGGATAAAGGGCAGGAATCTCTGTCTGTCCACCTGTCTGTGGCTCGATAATCTTGAGAACAGACCAACGCATAAATATTTCTGTAGGACTACTGTGTGCTATGATGAGTTTTCAAATAATGATACATAAGTACCATTCTCAGTAAAGTCATGTGTCTAGTGCCTTCAATCATGGTGGAAGTCTTTGTGTAAATAATGCCTGTTATCAATTACTATCGCAAAAGTTTGGTTTTCTATCAGTACGTCAGATCCCTTTAAAGAATTAAAACACTTTTTGTGGGGTATTCTGTTTGACTCATCTATTGTTTTCCAAAAGAAAGTTCTGATGCTTGTAACCACACCTGCTAAAGCTCAGGAACTGTTTGAACCCAAACACTCATCCAAAAGCACTTAGACTCTAGAAACCAGCTACACACATGCATAAGAACACACACAACACACATACACCCACACACACAGGTCAATGCCCTCTAGACCTGGTACATCGTAATAAGCTTGGTTAACCAAGTGTCTAAGGCCCAGAAACCTTCTTTCACCTTGATTCAATGTCAAAAAGCAGTATCTCTCTCATTTACGTGCACTCAGGGACACACACAAGCCCACACAGTGGCAGAATGGAATGGGCACTCACTGCCATGTCTTTCAGTGCAGCAGCCTAAGGATGCATGAGTAATGAAGAAAGTCTGCCCGACTACAGAATCTATTCCCTATGCCTTCTTATCCCCCCTCACACACACTCATCCCCTGTATCTATTACCGTCCGCTCTTCATAATCCAGAAGAAAATAAACGATGAAGACAGAAAGAGAGAGAGAGAAATGTAAAATAGTTGCATGCATTGGAATTTGAGAGTAAGAAGCATGTTGAAAATATTTAACTGCGGCATTGTACATTCATTGAGTCTTATCATTGATGACAGCAGATCCTGGTAAATGGGGTAATTTACATTGATAAGGCCTGCTTAGGGACACCCTTTAAGCCATATAGGCTAACCAGAACTGGTTTTGTTGGGCCACATTAAAGATGAGCTAACAAACTGTTTGACAAAGAAACCCAATATATTTGTGTGTGTGTGTGTGTGTGTGATAAATGTAGGCCTATTGGTTGAATGTCAGGCTAAAGTCTCACTACACACATTATGTGATTTAGTTTGCTACAATGTTCAAGTAGGCTATTTTTCATTTAGTGTTGCAGCTTGTCATATTGCGTTAGGCAGTCACTGCCGCTAATAAACAGTGTCATCAACTATCTATTCCTATCAGCGCAAATCGCGACAAAACATTAGAGCTACGTTTAACACAGGTGACATGCAGGGCATCTTCACTGCCCTGTGCAATTTAACCCACGGTCTTGAAATCTAGGTTACGTGATTTCTCTTCACCCACGGTGCGCGACATGAGCCAGCACTTCTCATGAGAAATGCGCATTCGAGACAGGACAACTATTGTTAGAACCTGATATGCACGATTATGGGTTTTTGCTCGATGGTCTTGTCGACTGGTTAGGCAACGTGTTTCATTAGTGGTCGTTTCCTGTGAATATTATTTCACACGGGACATCCCATATCGAAAGTCTTCATCAATAATGTAGGGGAACCTACTGCTTAACGACACTTTCACAATGCATAAAAACATCTGTAGATACGTGTCTTAATGTCCGGGTAACAGGATAATAGGCTAAGCCTATTTGTTAACATGAAATTCGTTTAGACGAGGCTATAGGCTATCTTCTTGCTCATTGCTGGTCTGCGTCTGTCCCGTTTGCGGACACCTGGTCTAGATCATCACAGATATACATTTATGAAAAATAAGTGTAGACTTAAACAAATACCTCTTCAAACATGCTATTAGGCCTACATTTTTTCTAAATGTTGAAGATATTGCGGAAATAATGCAAAAACATTCCAGCATCTCCGGCCTTTCCCCTCTGTCCCTCCCTCTCTCCCCGTGTTTTCCTGCAGCTATACATCCGGGAGGGGAGAGTCTAGCATGGCAAAGTAAAGTTATGATGCCGAGATTTTAAATGTTAAAAAGAATACTAGGCTACTGTATATTGTCGCGTTTTTCCATGATGTAAATTGATACAAACCCAAATTATAGGAGTTGCGCTACCTAGGCTATAATACATTGTGGCCCGGACAGTACAGGTTAGTGGGGTAGGCAGGTATATAGCGACTGAGATCGAAACTTAATCAGGCTATGATCGAAGTATGATAGTAGGCTACAATAGGAAGTCGAGAAACATCAATCGTTTTCTTATGTCGAATTTGTCTGTGGATAATGCAGGATGCCAGTTACACCTGCAATGACATGTTCGAACAGTAGCCTAATAAAGCATGAATCCCCGACAATGGCATTCTGTGAAACAGAAGGTTGTCACATTACAAGTCGACTATTATTACCACACACATAAACTAGGCTATAACTGCTTTATAGAAGTGGAACTGACCTGGAAAATTATTCGGATGCAAATGACAATATTATGAATAAAATCCTTTAGATTCCGTTAATCCGGCACGATTATCCACTGCGACAAGTTAAATACCGTTGTGGTGGATATCAATAGCCCACAGTTTCGTATGAAATAGGCCCAAGTATTCCCACCAATATCTATTTATCCGGGGTAAATTGGCGGGCGTCTTCTCAGTTTGATCTCTGGAAACGCGTAATGCTAGGATACATTTTTGTTCTACATTTAAATAGTTAACAACACGGTCCCGTTCGGTGATCTGATCTCGGATCGTTCTGGGATCCCAAGAGAAAGCGATAGCGTGATCCCGGAAAACACCGCAAGGGGCGTGTGTGTGTGTGTATAGGTGACTGATGGGGGGGTCATTAATTAAAGGGATTTTCTTTCCAAATATAGCCTATAGCCTACTGCCAAACATCTTCAAAAGCCTTCTAAATAATTAATGAATAGAAATACCATCCATAAATTAATTAATTCCTAGTGGAAAGATTTTGGTAGCCTACCATGTTTTGTTGATGTTTTAGGCCATCCAAATATAATAAAGGTAGCCTATCCATAAATTCTACTCAAATTGATATAAGCAAAAAATAATTTAATCCTTCTGTTGCTGGATCTTTATTCAGGTTAGGCCTACTGCGTCTCCATGTGAACATCTAGCCTGTGATTTCATAAATAAAGATTGGTGTTCCAAAGGTCAAACATCAGCCAATCACATGTTCATGCACATTCAGTAGCCTTTCTAACGTGTTTTCCTCATTGTGTGATCTTTCAAATTCCATTAGCAATGCTCAAATGGCAGAAAGCAAGAGAAGGCTCACAGAGTTAAGGGGGCACTATTAGACCCACCATGGGGGGATTAAGAGGATAGACATCAGAGGGTTAGTGTAGGGATTACCGTCAGATAACAGTTCTAAAAAGCATATCCATAATGAGATTAAAGGAGACCTATGCAGATTAGTGTGTTTACTGCTCTGTGGTAAGTGACTCCCTCACTATTTTCTCTGTCTCAGGATAACCTACCTTGTACAGTGACATGTGAATGAGGATGCCATCTTGTGGTAAATGTGATATATTACCGGAATGGCTGTAAAATACATGATTGAATTTAGCATATCTACATGTTTCGATGGCTTCTCTTCTGTTTTTCTTGTAGCCTACTTGATTTGTATTACTTTATGTGCGCTTACGAGACCCTGGTCTCAATGGTGATTCGTTGTAGTCTCAAATTTAAATTAAGAAAATGACCAACTGATGCCCCTCTTCTGACCTCACAGTTGGGTCTAGTTGGACCAGCCTGCCAAAAGCACAGGGATCAGCTGTCACACACAACAGCAATAGGGAAGTGCTCTTCTCATTCTCCAAAACAGATCTCCAGACTGTTGGGAGTGACTCACACCACCTGACATAATTAGTTCCAATGGGCAGAGCAACTTGCATGTAGTGTTTGTGCAGTGTGTGCACTGGTGAGAAAATCGACCTGTTATTCAGTCAGTCAGAGAGTGAGTTCTCTCATTTAGGTTTTTTTTTTTTTCAAAGGGACTAATTAGCATCCACAGTAAAGCTTCTGTTTGTCATGGGAGGAAGATGATATCCTTTGGTTTAAGAGATTTCAGGTGGTCAACTAAGAGTTGGTGCCACAGTCCCATGGTAGTGTTTGAATATTGTGCTCGATGTGACCAACAAATACTAGTTTTACAAACATATTGCAAGAACTCCAATATACTGGCTGAATGTAGCATGATATTCTCTGCTGAACACAATTACATTACATTTGCATTTAGCAGACACTCTTATCCAGAAGGACTTACTGTAAGTACAGGGACATTCCCCCAAGGCAAGCAAGATGAAGTGCCTTGCCCAAGGACACAATGTAATTTGGCACAGCCGGGAATCGAAGCAACAACCATCTGATTTATAGCCCAACTCCCTAACCGCTCAGCCATCCGATCCCACAATAGTTCTGGCGCTTTCTGTGTATTATTTCCCTCAGAAAGAAAGATTAGCTACAGTTATGACTAGAGCTATACAGCTACAGGTAGCTAAGTGTACATTCAAGTTCAAGTCTTTTATTGTCACAGGCCCAGAACAACACAGGGTCCGTCTGGGCAGTGAAATTCTTTGGACAAGAAAACACAAAGCAACCTGGCATAACATGACATATAAGTACTCAGAACATAGGTTACACCAATGATAAGCTAACATATAATATAAGAAAACTCCTAAATATACAAAATAATAACAATACAGTATACTAAACCTACAATAAACATAATATCTTATACTAACCTTATAACCTATACTAACCTGGAGACAAGTAGGGTACAATTAGTGCAATATTGCTGATTGTGCAACTAGTAGCTTAAGGTGCAACCAGTAGCTGAAAGTACAACTAGTAGCTGAAGTGACAGTGTCTAAAGTGACTAGTGTGAGTGTCGACAGTGTATCAGTGTCCATATCAATGTTCATTCAGAAGCCTGATGGCCCTTGGAAAGAAACTGTAGTCCAGTCTGCGTGTGCGAGACCGCATGCTTCGGTATCGCCTGCCAGAAGGCAACGGGGTAAAAAGACTGAAGGATGGGTGGTAACAGTCTCTTAGAATCCTACCAACTTTCCTGAGGCATCGTGTGTGGTAGGTGTCCTGAAGGGCAGGGAGCTTCCTGCCGATGATGAACTCAGCAGACCGGACCACACTACGTAGGGCCTTGCGGTCCCTGTCTGTGCAGCACCCATACCACACTGTGATGCAACCAGTCAGCATGCTCTCTATAATGCATCTGTAGAAGTTAGTGAAGATGACTGAGTCCATGCCAAACTTCTTCAGTCTCCTCAAGAAGAAGAGGTGTTTCCAGGCCTCTTTGACCACCTTGTCCGTGTCAGCAGACCAAGTGAGATCATTGCTGATGTTCACCCTGAGGAACCTGAAGCAGCAGACCTTTCCACTTCGGATCCGTTGATGTGTATGCTCTTCCTCCAGTCCAGAAGGCTGACATTTTGTCAAGATAAAGTTTCAAATGAATATTTCAAACGTGAAGGCTTAAATTCGCCGGGTGTATTTAATATACTCGCAAAGAGTCTCATGCTCTAATGCCAGAGCTATCTAGGCTTACCATGTTGTATCCAGAGGCATTCTCATAAAGTACCTTTGTGACAGTATAAGTTTAAGTCTACAACATTGGTGATAGTTTAAAATGTGCATGTTGTATTAAATAAAAACACACAATGTGGTGCTGTTGGGAGTTGAACTCAGGATCTCCTGTTTACAAGACAGGCGCTTCAAACGAGCTAAGCTACAGCACCTAACAACCTGCAAGATTGGACTCAAACACTTGAAGCCTCTCAGAGTGAAGGCTCAGACTGCATCATGGAAGCACGCCCAACGTGGGGCTCAAACCTACGACCCTGAGATTAAGAATCTCATGCTCTACCGACTGAGCTAGCCGGGCTTAACTTGTGCCTTATAAGGAATTATTGTTGGGGAATTTTGTGACACTTTGGCCAGTGTTCAGGAGGCTGACATTTTGTCCAGATATTGTGTCAAATGAATGGCCAGTGTCCAGAACGCTGACATTTGTCGAGATTAAGTTTCAAATTAATGTTTCAAACGTGAACGTTTTTAATTCGCCGGGTGTATTTAATGTACTCAAAAAGAGTCTCATGCTCTAATGCCAGAGCTATCTAGGCTTACCATGTTGTATCCAGAGGCATTCTCATAAAGTACCTTTGTGACAGTATAAGTTTAAGTCTACAACATTGGTGAAAGTTTAAAATGTGCATGTTGTATTAAAGACACAAACAATGAGGTGCTGCTGGGGGTCGAATCCCAGGATCTCCTGTTTACGAGACAGGCGCTTTCAACCAGCTAAGCCACAGCACCTAACAACCTGGAAGATTGGACTCAATTACTTGAAGCCTCTCAGAGTGATGGATCGGACTGCCTAATGGAGGCACGCCCAATCTTCCGCATTAGCTAAGGGATGCTTTGCGTTTAGGTGGTATTTGAGACTGGAAGAACTCGTAGAGTAAACGAATTCCGCATCACACAAGTTGCAAACAACCTTACTCTTGTCGAGGTTTCCATTGGGAAGCTTCTTAAAAATACATGATTTTCCCTGAAGCTAACCCGGCGGCCTCATAGCTGCATCCGTGTCAGCACGTCACGTTTGATATGGTAATTTCATACACAAGGCATACGCACGCACAGGTGCGAAGACTCGTTCTCGCCCCCTACTGTGTAATTCGGCTACGTAGGCTTTACATCCGCGCTAAAAAATAAAGGTGAAAGTCATCATAACTTGCGTAGTATTGACCCAGTTCCCAACCCAACTTTGAGAATAGATTAACGGCGATATTTTTTTAATCGGTCGTTAAGAGTCTCACGTTAACGCAGCACAATAACGGCCGATAACGGCCCACCACTAATTTTTTCTTTGTGTTTATATGTAAGTTAATTTTCTATAAACTTAAAGTTTTGGACTGATAGTGGTTAATAAGTAAAATGTAGTATCAAGAGAGAAAGTCCGGGGTATCATCGTTTTCCAGTCGGATCTGAGGAAGTTGGACCATTGTTTTAGGATTTTTTCCACGACGCTCTACCATAGAGTTATCTACTTAGAAATAAGGGGCTTGGGCGTCTTGATGTTATGCAAAAAGCGGAAGATCAGCCTCCTTGTTAGAATTGTCAACTCAGGGCAGCGTTAAGTTTCGCCAAAAATGTCTGGAACTAATAAGACATTTTACGATTTTACAGCAAAGTTGCTGTCGGGCAATATTTTGAAATTCTCGTCATTACAAGGAAAAGTTGTCCTTGTCGAAAATGTGGCGTCTCTCTGAGGCACTACAACCAGGGACTATACCCAGATGAACGAGCTCCATTTGAGATTTTCTGAAAAGGGGCTTGTGATTCTAGGTGTTCCCTGCAATCAATTTGGACACCAGGTAGGCAATTCAACCTGTTTCCCATTTTCTGCAAGGACAGTTTAGGATTTAAACAAAATCCCTTGAGCGAGAGCCTATTTGGGCAGATGGTAAAAAAGTGGTTATGCCTACAATGTTTTCCCAGCTGCCAATGGATCAGTGATTGCAAATGAAGATATTAAACCTGCAGCCATCTTTAATTTGGTTGGCTCCTTGACATTATTTCAAACAAACTGCTATTACCGTGTAATTGTGTTAAAAGTTATTGTCAACGGTGTACAAACTAGACCATTTATTTCAACAGGAGAATTGCAAGAATGATGAGATCCTTAAGGCCCTTAAATACATCCGTCCAGGCAATGGCTTTGAGCCTAAATTCCCTCTTCTTGAGAAGATGGATGTGAATGGAAAGGATGCCCACCCCTTGTTTGCCTATCTCAAGGAAAAGCTGCCTTTTCCCAGTGATGACTCCATGGCCCTCATGACCAACCCCAAGTTCATCATTTGGAGCCCAGTCTGCTGGAATGACGTTGCTTGGAACTTTGAGAAGTTGCTGGTTGGCCCAGACGGAGAACCATATAAGCGCTATAGCAGAAAGTTCCTGACTAGCGACATTGAGGCTGATATCAAGGAGCTTCTTAAGAGGGTGAAATAAACTGTCCAGTACTGGCCTCTCTGGTGGTAGTAGATATGTGTGTTCCAACACTGGAATTATACTGAGCGGCTTTGCTCTGTTAATCTTCAGTCACACATTTGCCACAGTTATGCTATCCCATCTCTCCTGTTGCCTGCACCAACTGCCATTGCTGCCTTTGTCATAATCCTTCAGTCTTTGCTCTCCTGTGTAATGTGCTGTTGTTGGTTAGCCAAGTTTACTAAATGAAGACACTCCTTGAAACCTTGTGTGTGGAGGATCTGATGAAAAATGTAAATGCCTAAACCTAATAGTAGTTTATTATATAGTATAACAAAGACTTGAATGCAGCAAAAATAAATATGAATTTAAAGAAACTACTGGTTGTATTTTTTATACATGTTGACCCAAATTTGATTTATTGAGGGTTTGTTAGCTACAATGTGGTGTATAAGCCACTTACAAGTGGCACAATTTAATTTAATTCTTTTTAACAACTATTTAATTATAGATTATGTTCTATAATTATAGATATGTTCAGAGAATAATAAACACATGGTGAAGAGCTCAGTGAAGACAGGTTAGGAGAGATGCATAAGTTGCTGGACACACACAGGATGCACAAAGTCGAGGAACATTTCTATCCAGAACACTAGGGTAAAATGTTAACAGTTTATTCTGTGACTTTATCGCCAGAGGGCGCTATTAGATTTGTTTCAATGTCCCGCCGGGTACTCTTGTTTCTGGATGTTGTTGTTGTTAGGCAGGTTGTTAGGGGGTACCATGGGAAACTGCTAGAGCTAGCTTAGCTTGGATTCTAATAGATAAAAATATGACCATTTACAGAGTACTGTAGTGGCAGTTAATAAATGGAAGCATTGACTCTAGACTAGGAAAGTGTGTGTGACGTTAGCGAGGGGCTAACGCCGGAGTTGCAGTCTTTTGTGCAAGTGTAGCTAGCTAGTGTACTGTACTGTACTGTCTGTAACTGGCTACGTCTAGATCAGATTGAGAGTTGCTGTGTCTGTATGCGATACAATCATTAAAAAATGGACGAATCTCAGGAAAGCCTTCAGAATCCGTGTAACGAATCACTGTCGTATATGCCCCCGCAACTGCCACCCCAGCCGGGGCGAGAGCGACTGCAGATTCAGAAAAGCAATGTCTGCTCAAGGGCTTATTTTGTGGTGGTCATGGTTTTCTTCCATGTGTACATTATAAACGTCATTGCTCTGCTATTGTACGTGCACTACAGCAACGGACCCCCGGACATCAATTCCGACGGTGGCTCTCCTACAGCTGGAAGTCCTCTTTCCCGGTCTGACCAACCACTAGACACTGATTTGGATGATCGTCAGAGTTTCAGCCTGCCTCGCATTGAAGGAATAAGGGTGAGGAGCAGAGACGAGAACAATAAATCGTGTAGCCCATTCCATCTACCACATTTGATCATCTGCATTGTTGTGCACTTTTAACTCATTAAGTTGACCATGCATGCACTCTTGCTACTGTCTTAGATTAGTCCAATCCAGTATAATGTTATTAATGTGACCTACTTGTCCATAGGTGGGTCATGTTCAGAAGGTGTATTTGGTGCCAGACAGAACACACCAGATGAAAACCTTGAGCCTCAAGCCTCTGCTCTTTGGTAAGCCTACGGACTGTGTCTATAATGGTCAATTGAAAAGTAGGCAGAAATGACTAAAACAATCAAATGGGTAAAACAGAAAAGCACACAGATGCAACTTTAATTATTATTTTTACACATGGCAGTTTATTTCCCTGACCCGGAAGAAGCAAAACAAAAAACAATACTAGATGTTAAGTGACTGTTTTTCTATGGTTTAAAAAATATAGTTTGAGGATATTTGCTTATAATTTATAGATATGTACATTTTGCAGAAGACATATAGCATTATGACCCCAGCAATGTTTTGAAGCTCAGTAGCGTGGGGTTCTGCGGTCTACTCAACCCATCTTGAGCCCCATAGCTCTAGTTCCTGCACCGGTGTCTCTTCCACTTGCGTGCTGCCACCATCAGATTCCGGTCCCGCTTGTGCCAGGCAAAGGCCTTGTTGACCACCAGCCGCTCCCCCTGCATGGTCCCTGTCACCAAGAAGGTGCCGCCGCGGGGCTGGCGCCGCGTCATGTTCCTGACGCAGGTGGCGTCCCTCTCCAGCCACAGCTGCATGCGCGAGCGGATCTGGCCCCCCAGCAGCGGGCCGTGCTTCAGGACCTCCAGCCTGGAGGCCAGGGTGAACTGGGTCAGGCTCACCTGGCTGGACTGGAGCCTCGTCAGGCGTAGTTTCACCACTGGGGAGAGAAGGAGCGGTCACTTGGAGGCAGCTCAATTCAAGAAGTGGCTCATTTAATAGTCAGATGGCTGAGCGGTTAGGGATTCGGGCTAGTAATCAGAAGGTCGCTGGTTTGATTCCCGGCTGTGCCCAATGACGTTGTGTCCTTTGGCAAGGCACTTCACCCTACTTGCCTCGGGGAGAATGTCCCTGTACTTACTATAAGTCGCTCTGGATAAGAGCGTCTGCTAAAATGACTAAATGTAAATGTAATATGAATCTGAGGGAGCAAGACTTGATGGGATACAATAAGGAGCCGGAGATGGTCAAGGAGGGCGTGGGGTCGGGCCGGGTCGCTCACCAAAATCACTCCTACAGAAGGTTTCTAGCAGGTCTTTGGCTGAGGAGGCCTCCTCTAACTCACAGTCTCGACAGCTGGCCTGGGGTACTGGGGAAACGTGCAACGTATGAAATGGTTAACGTCATCTTATTCGAAGAGATGACTGGGTATGTCGTTCGTGTGTGTGTGTGCGCTTGTGTGCGTCTGTTGTGTCACCTTTGTGCCCCCTCGCACTGACGCTGACGCTGGCGTTGGTGATGGATGAGATGCACATCAGATGGTCAGCAGGAAACTGGTCACAACGTAGAATATCTGGCCAGGGGTAGCCATAGCAACTCATGATTGGAGCACAGCTGTCCCTCACGGCCTCGCAGATACTCCTGCAGGGTGAGACAAACCTGGGAAAAGAGAGAACATGACAATGGGAAAAGGAAGGTTTGAAGATGAGTGATGGTAGAGAACCTCCCAACATATATTTGTTTTCAGGGTCCCTTGTTTGGAGCCTTTTACAAAAGGCAGCAAATAGACCTCATTGTAATACTTTGTGGATTTACTAGTAGTCATTTCAACCACGACAACAAAAATATGTAGAAGCTCAATTATTATCAAGTTTTTAAGTTGAGATGAAACTGCTTTTCGGTAGTATAACTTCCTTATTGTGACATACAGCAGAGTGCAAGGATAGGTAGGCGGTACATAATGTTGGGATACATTTAATTTAACTGTGGAGAACACTGTTGCGAGCTAGCTAACTAAAGAATCTTAGCTCTGTGCTGCTAAAAGTTGAAGATTGATTGATGAGTGGATGTCAGGATATTATTGGTTGAAATTGTTTGGTACAAGCTTCTGTAAGCACACACTCGTTTTGATAGAAGAATACAAAGAAATGGTTTTGTATTTGGGGGGCACACATCGTTAAATAGGTGTACAATGACCGGGGATGTGAACTAAAAGAGCTAAAAATATGTTTTCTTTTGAGCTTGACTTGACTGAAAACACTTGACGGGACACTCATAAACCTGATATTCAGTCACTGGTGAACATGTATTTCACAGAATTCCACATTATCTGGACCTGGGAACTGTCCTAAATTCCTCATTTCACAAATATCTTCCATATATGTCTCAAGTTAAAGTAGCTGTAGTCGTTCTATGTTAGCTGGCTGGGCAGGGTGTGCACACTTACCTGTCCAAGCAGATGGGAGCAAAGAGTGAGCAGAGGAAGATGCGTGCGTCAGGGTGACATTCCCTGGCGAGCAGGGGGAGCCAGCTGGCGCTCTGCTGCACGGCCTCCCCCGGCGACTCGTGCCCCAGCAGGTTGGGCATCCTCATGGTGTCGTAGCCAATGTCCTGGCACAGGGCCATGCCAGAGGGAACGGGCACACAGCGAGAGGAGCCGCGCGGGTCCCACTGCCCGCCTCCGCCACCGTGTGACAGGGTTGACCCGGAGAGAACCCCTGCTCCGGTCCATTCTTCGACTTCACTGCCGATCACAATCTCTATCGGAGACTCAGCAGCCCCAAGCCTAGCCTCGGCCCCAGCCCCGGTCCTCACCCTGGATCTGGCCCTCACTTTAGCCTCGGCCCCACCACCAGCTCCAGGCCTCAGGACGGAGGGGTAGCCAGACCCTACAAGAAGCAGGAGGAGCAGGACAGGCACTGGAATGTGACGCCTCTGAAGGGAAGAGGAGCTAGATGGAGGCGCAGACATGTTTGGTTGTTGTTGTTGCCAGGAACCCAGGTGGATATTCCAGGGTAGGAGAAGTTGGAGAGGGTCCTCACCTGTGTGTGGTGAAATGTGGTCTTCGCAGGACAGCGAGTGAGTGAGTGAGTGAGGAGAGACCAGCATAGGTGTATTTATACAAGGCGGCGGTGATGCACCACCTCTCTGTAGGCTTTGGGTGCATTTGCATAGCGGGGGAAGGGGAGCTAGGGGTTAACAATGGTTGGTTGGGGGGGTGGGGTGGGGGGGATGGGGTGGGGAACAGCGGAAAGTGCTTGAGGATCAGATGTGTTGCTCACCCATTTGCTGAAGTGTGTGTGTGTGAGTCAAAGATGTCGGGGGTTTGTGTCCGTTATGTAGTCATTTGAGTGAGTTGTCCTGACTTTGGGGTCCTTCCGTCCACACAGCTTGAAATGAGGAAAATGAGTTCCTCCCATGTCACGAACCCTTCCGTCCCCCCCCCCCCTCTTCCCCTCCCCGCAAGCAAGGCTATTCTATCCTTCTATGACCCTATTGCTTCTTATCTCCCCCAATCACCCTTCTTACCAAGTGACTGGCAAGTTTTTAGACCTCGTCAAGAACACATCCTTGAGAAGAGAGAATGCAAGAAGCCTGAAATGAGCAAACAGACACATTTACCAGTTTTCACGCTAGCGTTGGTGCCTGCTTGTTTAATTACACGGGACTGCGGATGTCTGCATCCGTGTGTGTGTACGTGTGTGTGTGTGTGTGTGTACGTGTGTGTGTGTGTGTACGTGTGTGTGTGTGTGCGCGAGAGAGCGAAAGACCCAGCATGAGTGTGTGAACATGCGTGTGGGACAGGGAAATGTTAGTGTGGACCCGCTGTGCAGTAGTGACCTGATTCCTGTCCCAGACAAGCAGGTCACTTCCTCTCTGGAGAGAGGGAAAAGAAAGAGAGAGTGAGGAGGCGGGAGGGAGAGGAGGAAGGCTCAGTCCTCTTCATTCAGATCGTGGGCCCAGGGTAATGAGGCCTGACTGGACAATAGGGATTAGCCAACTCTCTAAGTACAGTATAAAGGCCCCAGGGGTGAACAAGGCCTCTACTGTACTGGCAGCCGTCTGCCTGGAAGCGTTTCATTAGGGGAGATTGGTAGACGCACATGACAACTAGGCAACTAGACAGGGCATATCGCATGCCCATATTTGCCTGGTTGTGGTCGTGTGGTTAATTCTTGGTATGTGCAAGACACCCAAAGTCATGCAGTGTAAGGTCACATGTCATACTAAGCCTCGGGTCATGTCGAAGGGGGTGGAAACGGTGGACGAGATGCTACTGACTCCGTAGGGATCTCTGAAGGGGTTTGTGACGACGCTACTCCCCCACGTACCGACTAATACCCAATCCAACCACCCACTCACACCCAGGGGAGGACAACAATGCAGCTGTGCTCTCAGTCCCCCTGTGAGAGAGACATTCAGCGCCCCGGGGTCATTAGCATTGTCAATGGGCCTGGCCACACCGCAAATTGCTCTCTCGAGGGGGGGGGGGGGTCGGTGGTGGTGGTGGTGGGGGGGGTCGCTCATTATCCTCGTATCCGCATTCACTTAAGTATCCTCTTTGCGCGCACACACACACACAGCTTCACCTGCTTCAAAATGACACCGAGAGGCATGGCCCCTTCAACAGACACGGCAGTGGAAGTCTTTGGTTAACAGGCTGTTGAATAATAACTTGAGCTAGGTGCACTTCTATTGCGCTGTCTCCAGTGTACTTTGTGCTATGTTGCCAATGTCGATGATGTTTTCCCTTTCTTATATCCAGATCTGGTCATGTCTGATGAAACAGACATCCATGAAGTAGTTAAATTGTATTGGACATAATAGACTCCACAGGTCGATAATTGACTAAGCTAATCCATTTGCAGTAGTAATTTGAAAGATTCCGTTTGCACTGTTGACTGGGATCTTTGTCCCCTAATCCACTCACATGACATTTACAAACACTAAATCACTTTAAAATGAGAATGACTGGATCACCCGGCAATGACAAACTACCTGATGGTCTTTGCTTTTATGCAGTTTGTTGTTTGTAGTACAGTAGCCTTAACAGTGCTGTGACATATGTGAAAGCTGTGTACAGGAACAAATCTCGGTACGTTACTGCATCTATCGAGTTAGGATAGTGTTTTTGTGTGTTTTGTTGGAACCAACACCGATACTGAAATGTTTCACCATAAGTAAGCCTGAAATCCCACAGAAAAAGGAGGTTTGCTGTTACACTAACAGTTCCAAGGTGTCGTGCATAATATGTACGACACTGTAATCGCCTGTTCTTCCTCTTCCTGTCAGAGATCCCAGGCTTCCTGTCAGAAGAGGAGTGTGGCGTGGTGGTGCAGCTGGCCCAGCTGAAGGGGCTGATGGAGAGCCAGGTCACACTGCCCTCTGGTGCCCAGGAGGAGACAGGGCAGCCCCCGCTGTCACTGAGTACAGCGGAGATCTTCAGCCTGCTAGACCTGGACCAGGACGGGTTCCTGCAGAGGGAGGAGGTTAGAAGGAGGGGAGGGCAAGAGGTGGGCTGAGAGAGGGAGGGGTGGAGAAGAGCTGAGAGAAGAAGTGTAGCAAGAGAGCCTGAAAATTGCAGGCAGAAAGAGAACAAAAAATGAGGCAGAGAGAAAGATAATTGGCATTCAAATGGTTCAGCTAGAATGTGTGACTTTGGAGGATAGTAGAGCTGTATGAGGTGAAGCCGATCTCGCTGTCATCATCCAGGTCGTGTGTTTCTGTTTCTTGTCTAAGATCCTGAGTCATTCCCGATCGAGAGAGGGCACGTGGCTCAGTCCCGAAAACCTACGACAGACGCTCACTGGCCTGGAAGCCAGCCCAGCAGGTTAATGTTTGTGTGGTGACCGTTGGGATGAGCATGTGTGTACAAAGTATGTCCATCCCAGTCTGTCCTTCTTACCTTGGGGAGCAAGAGTCTGTGTGTGTAAGGTTGGGTATGAATGTGGCTGAGGGGAGACGGGCGTTTGTGTGTACCAGTCTGGAAGTGCCCTATCGCATCTCATTAAAATCTCTGACCCCCTTCCTTAACATTTCCACCGGATCCCCCTCCCACTCCCCCCCCCCCCACCCCTCCAGCACAGGCACCCCAGAGCTATTGTTTCGGCTGGGGCGCGGTCACACAAGGGTAGGGGGGCCGGATGTTCGCTCAGGCGAAAGTAAAGGCGTACAGTAGTACATGGCGGAAGAGGGGGGGGGGGGGCAATGGGAAGGAGAGAGAGTGTGACTACACGGACTGGTACACAGGACTATAAAGACAATGGAGGGGCAGAGCAGTCACGGAAAACGCCAGTAAATGGAATTCCTGAATAGGATTTGTGTCTCCGCGTTCCTGCAGGTGTGCTGAGTTTGGAGGAGTTCCGGCGTGTGTGTGACGCCATGTCCCAGCAACCCCTGCAGCAGCAGCAGCAGCCAGGTGGAGCCGGGCAGGCCCAGCCCAAACAGAAGAGCAAGCACACGTGGCTGTACCAAGGCCCAGGATCCCACCACGTACTGCACACACTCAGGAACAGGTAGTAGACACAGACCGTGCTTGTGGAAAATCCAGACAAAAAGTCACCCTTTTCAACACCACACAGCCTGAGTGAAATACGGCTTTTTTGCACATTGGTTTAATATTAATAAAATGTATATTTATTGAAAGGCAATGCACACACGCAGAATAATATACATTATAGTAGCTATTGCAAAGCATGCTATTTGCTGAAGTAAATTTGCTCACAAGTAAACTAATTTGGTGGACGTTGTCCACCCTTAAATTCATGACACACCTTAACAGTGACCAGTTAACTTTAGTGGAGCATGGGGGTAGAGGACCTGTTAATAATGTAGCTGGTGCACACTCAAGACGTAGGCTATTACAGCAGGTTTTTTTATGGTTATGACCGCTTTCTTCTCTCTTCCTGTCTCCAGGGTAACTCGTTTGACACGTCTTCCCTCCCCATTGGTCGAGCTGAGCGAGCCTCTTCAGGTCCTTCGCTACGAGCAGGGAGGATTTAGTCACGCCCACCATGACAGCAGCCCCTCCCACTCAGGAACGACCTGTGCACACACGTGTCTGGCGGGAAACACATCTGCACTCACAGAGATCTCCTGCAGGTGTGTCGGTCTTGACGGCTCCTATCCCGACATGCTTTTTCACATTTGCTTCGAATTTTGATAGAGGTACCAGCTCATTTGAATGGGTTAGGAAATTTGGTTCATATTTTTCTGAGAACTTACCTGCGGGTATTTATTGAGCTGTGTCAGCATTTTCAACCTTATTTTCTAGGTAAACTAAAAGGAAAATATTCACAAAATTCTTACTTGGAAAATCATATTATGACCACAATCCTTTTTTCATTGAAAGCAATCTACTCTTTTTAGTCACGGTTTGCATTGAAATTTTTGAACTGTTAGCATTTTTCTTCATTATAGAGTGAATATCGTTTCGTCTCAGGTATATTACTGTGTTGTTCTACTTGAATGCTGTGGAGGGGGGTGGAGAGACCTGCTTCCCTGTGGCAGATAATCGCACCTATGAGGAGGAGGTGGGTGTACGCGGTCACCGGTCCTCATCAAAGTTTCAGTCCCCTTCACAATAAGGGCTTTGAAAGACAGAACTACTCGTACCTCAGAAGTCGAAGCACCTCTCGATTCGCAACAAACACAATTCGAGTCTTGTCCGCAAACGTGTCTATGGTAGAAAGTACATGAGTGTGTGTGTGTTTCTCAGGCTCTGCTGCAGGGGGGGGTGGATCTGACCGACACACAGCAGCACTGCGCCAGAGGGAATCTGAGGACAAGGCCCACTGCTGGCACTGCTCTCCTTTGGTACAACCACCTTTCTGATGGAAAAGGTAAGGATTCCCACCCTAAACCTCATTTGACCTCTTCTCACAGGGGCATTCTGTGATTCTTACTGCCCGCTAGGCTCCCTCCTCTCACCCCCTTCTCCTCTCTCAGGGTGGATGGGGGAGCTGGATGAGTACTCCCTCCATGGTGGCTGCCCAGTCACCCGGGGGGTGAAGTGGGTAGCCAAGTCGTGGGTCAACGTGGACCCGGACCAGCAGCGGCAGGCCCGCTATCAGAGACTGGTGACCCACCGAGAGACTAGGGAGGCGGACAGAGAAGAGCAGAGCCACCCTCACCGTCACAGTAACCTTCACCAGGACTTATAGTCAGAGCTGAAGAGACTCTGTGGAGTACAAAATTCCAAGAACCATTCAAGAGAAATACAAGTAGAACGATAGTCAAAAGCGATCCTGTTTTATGACTACTATGATGTTATGACTAACATGTCACCTCAAAGCTATACACTGTAGTTAGTGTGACCAGCAAGTCTAGTCCAAAACACTGCTATGAAAATCAAACTTTTACTACGTCTGATAATTTAGTCCAATTTTTTTTTGCACTTGTTTAGGCTACTTGTCAGTGGTAGTCATTGGTCCAATGAAGGGAACATAGCTGCATTCAGTTTAGAATGAGAGATCTGTTAGTGTTAGTTTACTGGGCATCATGCTGAGCCATATCAAAATCATAATCTGTGAATGTCTTCCTGAAGCACATTGTGTGTTTGTGTATTTAAGAGTGTTTTGGTTTTCCTTGTGTGAGCAGGATAAGCTTGGCATGGACATACTCGTGTTTGCTTATTCCTGTGGCACCACAGGTGCCGTAATATTGCACTTGGTTTGAATTTCAGTTGTAGTTTGGCTCATATTTGCTCATATCTCAGGGTCAATCATTTTTGTTACACTGTGTATTTATTATCATCACAAGCTATGTGTATTTATTATCATCACAAGTTATGTGTATTTATTAACATCACAAGCTATGTGTATTTATTATCCGACATTTGAATTGATTTGGCACTGAATGTACATGTTATTTATTTGTATTTATTTATCGTATGTCATAATTGTAAATTCGTTGTTATACCCTTTTCACTCAGATTTAAAAACATGGGTAAAAAGTGGATGAGCTTTTGGTGTGAATAGTCCTACCAGTGTTTGGCCATGTAGGTGGATTCAATCCACTTGCTGCAATAAAATATCTTGATTATTGCCAGCAGCTTTAAGTGATTGCTTACAAATAACACATCATAATTCAAGAATTATGATTATAACAAAGTGAAGAGAACCCTAGCTTACATTTGATGAACTTAACAGAAATGACATGGGTCCTAGGGGAAGTCCAATTGAGACCAATGTCCTTTACAACAAAACCCAGTTAAGATTACCTACATAAGCACAGCAAAGTTAAAGTATAACCAGGTAGACACAAATATGCCAGTACAAACAAAATCTAATAAAAGCTTCAAGTAGCATTGAGCTTTGTCCAAATTATGTTTGAGACTTCAATGTTCAGAGTCCATTCCTGGATCTCGAGTAAAATTGTGTAACTGGAGTAAACGTCATTATTGTAACATCGTTATGTTGCTGTTTTTGTTTATTACAACCTCACTGTGTCATTTTCCTCATATTGTTCTCAAATCCTTTTTTCGCAGACTACTCACGTGTATTATTGACTAGACTTTGTATTGATTTACTATCAACATTATCACAAACCTTTTTTTACTCCTATAAACAGGACTCAATGCCAGTTCTCCTATGGTTTCACTCTTATTCACAGTGAAACCTCTGCTTTCAGTATGTGTCTGCTGGCCACAAGAAACTTCTGGACCTTCACCTGAGACGAGACTCCAACCCATATTTCCTCTGATGATGTTGCTTGTTTACCTCATTGATTGAATAACGAGATTTCAGTCAAGACACTCACGTATTGATTTAACCATTTATTGCCATGGAAATAGGTTTGACTTTGGCAGAGTGGTTCTGTCTAAGAGGGAATGTCTCTAACATAGCACAAGTACATACAATAACAAGGCAGTCATTTAGCAGACGCTCTTATCCAGAGTGACTTACAGTAAGTACAGGGACATTCCCCAGAGGCAAGTAGGGTGAAGTGCCTTGCCCAAGGACACAACATCATTTTGCACGGCCAGGAATCGCACCGGCAACCTTCCGATTAATAGCCCAATTCCCTAACCACTCAGCCATCTGACCACCCATATCTATCCCAACATAGGGTAGATGTACCCATGCGACAGGACATCAAATCAAACCTAGTTTAACAAGTAATGCCAATGGCTTACCCCCAGATAAGCACTGATAATCCACCTAAACCCTCAGTGAAGACAAGGTCAAACTCCCTAAAACGCAAAAATTGAAGAAACCGCAGGAAGAGCAATTCAGAGAGGGAACTGGGAAGGTTTATATAGGCTGACCACCGCAGTAAAAGTCTAACCAGCAGTGAGTTGATATTTTATTTTATTGAACGTTGACTACATGAGTGTACAAAATACATGAGTGTCATGTATACAAAATATGTCAGGCGATGGTGTCTCTTCATTCAATTCATTTGCATTGGCAGAATCCAGTTTTCTTCTGGGATTGTCGTTACATCCATGTCCACTAGATGGCAACCAAAGTCCATTTGCAATAATCCATCTGCCAGATTCCAACAGAGTTTAGATTGCATCATTGACGCCAATGAAATAACTTAAAACGAATACGGACAATTTTGTCAGACAGTTGAAAGACAGTTTAACATAAATGTGTGTCCTGGCTCTCTGTACCCAAAAATTATGACCAATTCTTGGAATCACAGCTTGTCCTACACCAAGACGGGGATGATGGTGTTAAAGGAGGTGTTGAAATCCACAAACAGGATCTTGGCGGGATCCTGGTCCAGGTATTGATGGGATGAAGTGGAGGGCCATGTTTGCAGCATCGTCCACAGACCTGTTGGCTCTGTAGGCGGACTGCAGGGGGTCCAGGAGAGGGACTGTCATGGTTTCAAGGTGGGACAGCACCAGGTGCTCAAAAAAGTCCATTACCAGAGACTGCAGTCATTGAGTCCTGTGATCCTTGTTTTGGGGGGATGGGGATCATGGAGCAGATGGTGGAGGTCTTCAATCAGGCTCATACTTGGCATGTCTTCAGTGAGGAGTTCAAAATGTCAGTGAACACTTGATACAGTTGCTAAGTGGCAACGTGCTTCAGGGTGGAGGGAGAGACAGTCTGGTACAGCTGATTTGCGAGGGTTCTGACTCTTGTACAAACTATTAACATGCCGATCCAGGATGGATAGAGTTGGCAATGTGGTAGGGGAGGAGGGGGCCCCTGATGTTGGAAGTTGTGGAGGTCCTAGTCCTTGCTGAGGTGGGGGAGGAGTTGGTGGAGGGAATCACAGGGGGGATGGTGTCTGGAATGTTTCTTTGTCTTTCAAATCGACAACAGAACTCACTCTGGTCGTTGGGAGAGGGGCTTTCAATTTGTAGTTAGAGATCTGTCTGAGGCACCTTCCAGAGTTTTCTGAGAATATCTGTTGACGTTTCTCCGAGTACTGTCGTTTAGCATCTCTCACAGGTTGCTAAACCTATATTTAGAGTATTTATACCAGTTCTTAAGGACCCCCGACTTCTTACTGATAGTGTATGACTTAAAATGGAATCTGACGCCGTTGTAGCGTGGGGGATTACACCACCGCCTCGTAGGGGGACTATTGTAGCACTATCCTTGGACAATTGAGTCAGCAAAATGATCTAAATCCCTGCCCCCAATTCAATTGATCTCTGACAGACCAAAACCATATTAAGAATTAAAAGTCTCCAAAAATACCCGTATCCGCGGTATTCAAATGCTAAACTAGTGGAATATCAGAACTTAAATTATCAAATTATTATTAGTTTCGTTCATTGTTTGTCGTAACATATAATATATTTGAAACGCTGATAATGTGGACTCACTAGCCTAAAGAGTTTTTTTTGCAGATTTTTTTGTAGATCTTTTGTTTTGTTTCGTGTTCCTCCTCTGTGATTGTTGTCTATATTGCAAAAACGTGTGTTAGTTTAAAAAGAGGATGTAACAGGTATTGGAGGGCAATAATAGACTGTAGGCTATTTATGTTCTAGGAAGCCAGCCTGCATGTCATACAAAAGGGAAGGGTAGCTATAGCTAGTCTGTAGCTAATAGCTCATGTGGTAGAGCATTTGACTTTAGATTAATATATCACATGTTCAAATCACCTTTAAAAATGGTTATGTATAGCCTAAAAGCGTGAAATGAATACTTTAGTAGGCTAAATTCCATGATTAGCCTATCATATAGCCTACAGCCAAATCCAAGTAGTCTACCCTGTAGGAATGTATTTGACATGTATTTTACACTGTGCCATCGTTTCATATTGTATGTCGACACATCAAAAAACCGCACACGTACACTCGAGCATCGTGTAGGCTACTTTCCTGTCTTCCCCTAGTGTGGTGGTTGATTGAATGCAGCGACGGAGGAAACCATGAGTAATCATTAGGATGCTGATGCTGTGTGCTGCGCACTCTGAAGCTCGCGCAGCACAGATTAGCCAATTGCGTTCTTCGCTTGGCTGTGCGCGAGGAGGGAGAGCGTTGCTGGCAGCGGATAGAAGGACCAAACCAGGCGCGGTTCGCATTCTCCGTCAGAGCCCCGCCAGCGAAGGACAGTACAGCTATCTACCCAGCAAACGACTTCATGTATGTTCTAGGGCATTTATTTGACTGAAATATACATAGGACGACCTACACCCCTCGGCTTACTGTTATTTTCATTTAACTGTCATCCATGAGATTCTTCAGGCTTACCTTCAAGTGCTTCGTCGACTGCTTTTGAATTTCCCCTCCTCAACGTCTGACTGCGACGCTTTGTAAATATTCAATTTCATAGGGTTTCGAACTCGCTGTCTTAAAACACACTTTGGGATTTCAAGACCAGAAGACGGCAACAAAAGGACTGTACTTGCCCTTCTCTATCTCAGACGCACTGAGTACTCTTGCTATCTAGTTTAACGTTACCACTCCAACGTTAGCGAGTTAGCCACCACCATTTGGTTTGACCAATACAGCTACCTAGCCCGCAATTTCTTGATCTGATAAATCATCATTGTGGTGCTAGCTTGTCAAATATGTCTCCCGAAGTGGAAGACAACAGTCCAGGTGAGTACCATTAATTGATGACGTGTTTATGAAATCATCTGTATTTATTTAACTAAAGATTGGAATTTGAATGTATGCATATTGTTGTTGTTTATGTTATCAATCTGTAATCAAACCAAGTGATTTATCGATATGGAATTATTCATTAGGTTTTGGGTTACTAATGAGTATGAGAGAATGAGACCAAACCAGGGGGAATTAGCCTAGTTACTAAACTATGGCCATTTGAACGAGTCTGAATGTCTCTCAAAGCACTCGAGTCAGTCATGTTTGCCAACTGCAAATCTGCAACAAGCATGATAACAAAGTGGATTTCTGTAGCTCCAAAGTGGATTCAGTCATCCAATTTGAAATAAAGGATGCTTACCTAATGTCTTGGAGAGGATATAGCTACAGTTCATGCTATCCTCCAATAAAATCTATTTATGTAGTCTAGCACCAAGGTATGCCAAAAGAAATATCACCAACCACTTAAGTTTTTTGCCAAACCGAGAAGCATAGCTTTGTGCATCTGCATTAAAACGTGCCTTAAAGTTGCCTTGTGGAAACTTCAGATCCAAATACTGGCTTTAGGACTGATTTGTTTGGTCTCATCATACGGCTTTGTCAATGTTACATTAGCATCACGCTGCCTAAAATGCATCAATTTAAGTTACATTTTGTTGTAAATATACCGTTGTGTTTTGTAGGCCTACTAGGTATAACCTGCTCAGCAAACAAACCCCATTGTATTTGATAGACGGATGGAATGCAATGCTATACTGTTTTACGTGGGTGTATCCTGATAAGAGCGGAACAATTAACTGATACAATTGTGAAATCTGAGATGAAAGCTTTGCGTTAGATAGTAGGCCTAGATAAGCAAATCATTTTGGCTTAAGTTGGTGTATTCCAGCTGCAAACAACTTAACTTTTGGAGGAGATTCTAGCCTTAATATTTCTCTCAAGAATTTCACTCAAGGTCTTGTGCAATAATTGGCTACATTTGTCATTTGGTGCAATGACACCGTTTACAGTAAATCTGTTTAAACACTGTCCTTAAGTGAACTCAGAGTGCACACACACTTCCCCCTGACCAAGCTAGTGTGGCCCAAGAAACTGTCTGGTCTCTTTGTTGAAATGTTGAAAGAAAGTCGGTGGAATTTCCGCCATTGGTGTGTGTACGCTTGTGTTCTGATCAAAGAGTAACTCTTGAAGTAGTGTATTCCCATTCTACAACCTCTCTTTCTGTTCCATCCTTCTTTTCTCCCCATTACACCCCGCCCTCTTTCCCTGTCTCTCTTTCCCTCGACCTCACCCAATGTCACTGTTCTTCCTCTCTGTCTGAATCGGCCTCCTTCCACCTCAATTCTCTCAACCCTTCTTCCACCCTACTCCCCCCCTCTCCCCCCCCCCTCCCCTCCCTCTAGGGGACATCCTTCTCTCCCAGGACGAGGTCGGGATTCCGGTAGAAGAGGAGAGCGGCGGGGTGGCTCGCCCCCTGGTGCCTGTTCCTGGGGCGGGGGAAGGGGGCGAAGAAGGAGGGGGTGGCCCTTCCCAGGCCCTCAGCCAGGCCACAGCAGTGCCTGTGGTGGAGAGAGAGACCTGGACCAGACAGATGGACTTCATCATGTCCTGCGTGGGCTTTGCCGTTGGGCTGGGCAACGTGTGGCGCTTCCCTTACCTCTGCTACAAGAATGGAGGAGGTGAGCTCAATGTATTATTACTGTCTTGATACGAGAGCTTGAACGATGCAACACCGGTACCCACAAGGGTCTACAGACCTTGGCACATTGCACATATAGCCGATCTATTCAGCCACTCACACCCACAAATGATTCCCAGTTACCTACTTGTACAGGTTCCAACACCCACAGATATGCAGACACGGTGACGCTTAGACACAGTCACATTGGAAAGTCAACTTTATTGCACTCCAAAGAGGAAACATGCAAAGAAGGCAGTTGGGCTGTTCCAGGCCGGTTGAGGTGACTGCAAGTTCATAAAGGAGTGGCAGGAGAAGAAAAGGGGGGGCGGGGAGAAAGAGAGAGAGAGAGAGAGGAGTGTGGAGACTTTAAGGGCTAATAGAGGAGGAAGACAAAGCAGGCTTGCATGGCTGTGTGCACGTAGCTCTCGCCCTGCCTCTCCCATGGAGTCACTCGAGCACAGTTTACGTCTGCTGTCCCTCCCCTGATAAACCCATGCCGTGAACTCCCCCACTGGATGTGTGTGTGTGTGTGTGTTTGCTGCCTACTCCCCGCCTTTCTCTCACTTGTTCCCCTCCCTCTCTCCTCTCTCTCTCTCTCTCTCTCTCTCTCTCTCTCTCTCTCTCTCTCTCTCTCTCTTTATCTCCCTCCCTCTCTCTCCCTCTCTCTTTATCTCTCTCTCTCTCTCTTTATCTCTCTCCCTCCCTCCCTCCCTCAATCTCTCCCTCCCTTTCTCTCGGGCCAGAGAGGGCCACCTTTGGCCTCCATTTCTTATCTCTGTCCCTTCCTAAATCTCCTCTTAGATAGGAAGCGTTGGAATAAAAGTGAGCTTGTTAGCGTGTATAGACTCCCTCCCTCCCCTCTCTCTGTCTGTCTTGTGACCCATGTCTCTGATACCCACCTTCTCGTATCGTGTAACAAAAGCCTGCCTCACACAGTCACCCCCCCCCCCCCCCCCACCCCCCCGTGCTCCTGCCCTTGCACCCCGCACACAAAGGTGCTCTCTCCCCTCCTCAGATGGAATATGAATACACTGTTACAATGAGCGTCCTGTGCCCCGTCCCTTCCCCTCTGTGTCAGCAGTGCCACTGCGACGCCACGTTTCGTGTCCTTGACCAACCCAGGGGACGTCTCGTTACGCGACAGCGGAATCAGATAAGAGTGGGCACTCGCAGGCTTTCCGGCCTTTTTACTCACGCAAACAGGGCTGGAGACAAATGGAAGAGGCCAACAGTGAGATAGCTAGGTTACTACGGAGATGGAGGAAATTCATTTCGGAAAAATGGCTTTATAGTGTCGGCTGGCCACTGAGAGGTGATTTTGAGAGAGGTGATTTGTGGAAGGGATATAGAATGCTTTGCGCAGTGCTCAATTTTGGCAGATTTGCCACATATTTCTCACCATCCTCTCTCAAATCCACTCTCTGTAGTGGATCTCTTTCTATTTCACTAGGCCGCAAGTCAGTCTCTCTGACACACGTATACACACACAAATGCTTCCTTATAAGGCTACAGCTATCTGCTCTCCTCAGTGAATGAGCGAGGGAGAGTAAAATAAAGAGGGAGGGGGGGGGGGGTACAGTGCACAAGAGAATGAGTATGACACAATTACCTGAGCAGGGTACAGTAGCCAGACAGGTGATCTACAGATGGATTTTCTTTCTTTATTATCCCTGTTTTATAAGCCCTCGCTCCATCTCTTCCATGTGACCATTCTCCCCCCCCCCGTCGTCGTCGTCTGAACAGCTCTCTCTCTCTGTGTGTGTGTGTCATACTCATGTGACTCTTTCAGCTGACTCCTCCCCATACTGTCTGGCCCTTGCTCTGTTATATTGGTATCACCCACGGTTACGTCAGTTCTTTACTGAAGTAACATGCTTTGTGTGTTCCTCTAGGATTGTTTATGTAATGATCTTCCCTTTTGGTTTGGCCTGTCTTTTTCTCAACTGGGCCTCTGTGTAAAGAAGGCAGAGCAAGCCAACAATAATGACCACAGCCTGACCACTAATTTGCTTGCTGTACAACAGTCCAGGTTATCTTTCATAAGACTCACAGCCCTACCAGCAGTAGCTTATTCCCTTGTCCTATATTATTTCCCCCCCGATATTATTTCTATCCTTCAATCACTCTCTTACTGTATCTCTTACTGTGTCTCTTTACCACTCTCCGACTTTATCACTCTCTCTCTTTCTCGCATGCCTAGCTGCGATTGTCAAATGAAATGA
This sequence comes from Hypomesus transpacificus, assembly GCF_021917145.1. Lineage (NCBI taxonomy): Eukaryota > Metazoa > Chordata > Actinopteri > Osmeriformes > Osmeridae > Hypomesus > Hypomesus transpacificus. The sequence goes on from NC_061077.1 coordinate 13,047,123, forward strand.
TTGCGAAATCTTTGTCTATGGCCATGTCGTTCCACTCCTACATATCTTCCTGTCTCTCTCTCTCATACCCACATGCTGTTTCTCAGCTTCCTCTCTCCTCGTCTCTTTGCCATTCATCTCCCCCGTCCTCACTGTTTCTCATTCCCTCTGCACCCTTTTCCTCACTGACACCTCAACATCATCTTGAAAGAGCCTAATCTGTCTACTCTACTCCTGCTTGTGGCAAAATAAAAAGCATATCTGCAACATCACAGTCCAAAACGTAGTTATAATGTAGCTGTGACTGGTGTGTGATGTGGTGCTGTGCTGTATGTTGTAGGCGTGTTCCTGATCCCCTACATGTTGATTGTGTTCATCGGAGGTATTCCTGTCTTCTTCCTGGAGATCGCCCTGGGACAGTTTATGAAGCAGGGAGGGGTCTCTGCCTGGAACATCGCCCCCCTCTTTAAAGGTAGGGTGTGCGTGCGTGCGTGTGTGTTTGTGTGTGCTTGCGTGTTAATAGTTGTTCATCCCTGCTCCTCTATTATTTCCCAGGTCTGGGCCTAGCCTCAATGGTTATTGTGTTCTTCTGTAACACGTACTACATCATGATCCTGGTGTGGGGTCTCTACTTCCTCCTCCACTCCTTCGCCGACCCGTTACCCTGGGCAACCTGTGGACATGCCTGGAACACCCCCAACTGCACGCTGGACTTCCGCCGCGCGTGCCACAACCACAGCGCCTCGCCCGCCGCTGCTGTCTCCTCCACTGCTGACCCCTCCATCCCCGCCTCGCTCCTCTCCTCCTCCTCCTCCCAGCCCAAACCTTCCGTAGCCGTGCTCATGTTCAACGGCAGCTGCGTGGAGCCGGAGGGCATGCGATCTCCAGTCATCGAGTTCTGGGAGTGAGTAGTCCTCTTTTGAAACCCGCGCGCCGTCTCTTTCGCGCACCATTCGGTGGACTTAACCCCGTGTCGTGTCGCCCCTGTGTTTGTTCCCCCCCACATGTCCCGCGGTCAAGGCGCAAGGTGCTGCGTCTGTCTGGTGGCCTGGACGAGCCGGGAGACATCAGCTACCAGATGGTGCTGTGTCTCATAGCCACCTGGGTCATTGTCTACTTCTGCATATGGAAGGGCGTCAAGTCTACAGGCAAGGTCAGACAGTGTGTGTGTGTGTGCGCGTGTGAGTGAATGTCGATGGGGTACTTTTTGTTAGAGAGGGGGTGTAACCGGAGCGCAGCCAGGTCTGTGTTAGGGTCCCAGTGACCGTGTCAGAGTTACAGTGTCATCTGCCCCTCGTGGTCGCTCCTGTATAGGTTGACTCACCGCGCCGCCTGCCTCCGACCTTGATCCCGACCTCGTCTTCACACTTTGACCTTTGACCCCAAAGAGGCTTTAGAGTGGAAGATCAGCCTGTCTAGACTGAAACACACACACACTGTCATCCATAACTCCCAACACTTGGGTTTCCACAGGTCTTGGAGATCTTTGAAAGCTTATGAAAATATAACAACGATAACAAGAAGGCCATAACTGATTGCAATATATGCGTATAATACATGCAGCAAAATATGGCGTCAAAGCTATTGCCAAGCATTGTCTGGAAGAAAATGTGCCAAGAGAGTGTGCCAAACAAGGCCTTGACTTTGATTGCACTGGTGACTGAAATTCAATTCCTTCAACATTGTTAAGGGAGCAGTTGATGTGAGAAATGGCACTGTAAACTTTTGTCTTTGTGGGTTCTCAGTGCCTGGTTGTGTCTATGTGTGGGCGTTTGTGAAATTGGTCCGTTGAACTTCTGTAACAAGCTTTCAGCCAGAGTCCCCGTGCATACGTGTACAAAGTGTCAATCGGCTTAGCTTCAGGAGAGAACGTAGGCCTACCTGTGTGTGTGTGTTTTTGTTTCCATTCTTGCGCATGCATTCCTGTATGGTGTTTAGACTTTGTGTACGTCCGTTATGAACAGTTGACTCATATACATACTGTATATATGCACACAGCCATACAAATGATTCAAATGAGACTCAACATAAGGTTACATCAACTACCATGTTGCTACATAATAATACCTATGGTAACAACTTTGTAGTTATTATCTGAGGAACTGTGGAGTTAAAGAAAGAGAGGAGAGGTGTGGAGCGTCAGAGTCTAGTGTTGGGGGTCAAAAAGTTCAAAAATCAAAAAGTTGAGAACTGTTTAGTGACACTGAGATAATCAACCAATCAAAGGACCCCATATGGAACACGTGATGTACACATTCTGGCTGTCTTTAATCGTCCCAGTGCTATGTAATATATTGTGTATGATTACCGAGATTGAACCAAAAACTGGTAGCTGGCTAGTGCCGTCTTAGCCATCACTCCTTTGTCTAGCCGTTATTAGCCAATTACTAGCCATTATTGTAAAACAGACAATGCAACGAGGAAGCTAGCCGGCTGTACGGAGCTTCCATTGGTCTTGTTTTGGTGACACAGCCTTCAACTTCCCCTTGTAAGATCCACCTACTCCCACGTACTGTGCCTTGTTACACTTTAGTCATCTATACGCGCTATTTAGCCTACCATTGAAGTACATAGCCATTTCTATGTAACCCTTTTTTTATTGCTCTGTAGTTAATGTTAATGTAACCTTAATGTAATGTAATGCCAAATGCATATAATATAAAGAAAGCTCTCATGGTCCTTTTGAGTTTTGTGCCTCTAATCCGATTAGTAACTTTCTCTGTTTGTGCTTGAGCTGGAAGGGGCTTTTCTCTCTGTGGCCCCCTGAGATCCAGCCGCATACCTAGTCGGCCTACGCTCTGTTCTAGCCTGTTGTTGCCACGGTGAGGTGGCCCGGCACAACACTGGCCAGCAGGGGGGCGCATGAATCAGCGGAACTTATCTAGGACCTTTTTCCACTGAAGTTTCACAAGCATTTTACTTTTTGTATGCATGACAGATGAGTGGTGTTGTATGCTCCAGCTCTATAGTGGTGTAGGTTGATGGTTTGTACCCGACGCTGACGTCCCTGTCCCTCCACCCTCAGGTGGTGTACTTCACGGCCCTGTTCCCCTACCTGGTGCTGGTGGTGCTGCTGGCCCACGGTGTCACTCTGCCCGGGGCTCTGGACGGCATCGTGTACTACCTGAAACCCAACTGGTCCAAACTGTGGGAGGCTCAGGTACGGGGGGGGGCAGGGGACACCCGTCGCATGAAGAATCTGGAGACCGCAGATCCGATTGGTCGAAAACCAAAACGAAACGTTAGATTAGGCCCCAACCATGTAGGAATTCCCCCCTTTCACCTTGTTACATTTGCATTTATGCATTTAGCAGACGCTTTTATCCAAAGCGACTTCCAAGATAAAGCTTTACAAAAGAGCATAGGTCACTGATCATAACAACGAGGTAGTCCCAAGTTGTTCATAGCAAGGAATCACAAACACAATGCCATTCGTCAGGAAGACCCTCTGAAATGATAAACATAGATTAACATGGCGTCATGGCGCAGTCGTGTACTGTGCACAGGTTTTGTCAAGGTTACTGAACGGAGTTAGCATAGAATGGCAAATATCTTCCTCAAGGACTACAGTAATCAGTAGCCTACTCTGATCCATCCTAGGCACCCTTACAGGGAAGATCGTCTAGCCATGCCTGAGAATCTCACCTCATCCATTGTGAACAGTAGATCAGTTGTCAGTTAGTGCACGTGCTTGCTTGCTTATAGTGCCACTGTCTGTTGGTCACAGGTGTGGATCGATGCAGGAACTCAGATCTTCTTCTCTTATGCCATCGGACTGGGGGCTCTGACCGCACTGGGCAGCTACAACCGCTTCCACAACAACTGCTACCAGTGAGTATGGCAACACAATGAGCACAAAACGTCACACTGTGGCTGGATGACTTGGTCCCTCTCGAGCACTCGAACCTGCCATATAAATCATCAAGGTTTTGTACAAAAGAAAAGGGATTGGTTGATGCAGGAGTTTAAAGGGCTGTTGGGGCTACGTCAATTATCAGTAAGAGTCAGCTAAAGTCTGTTGTCATGTCACTGTCCAAGACTTTGTTGATGTAAGCATTCTGCAACTTTGGTTTCAACCAAAAACTCCCCATCGTTTTCCCCCCATAGGGAATTAGAAACCTGCATCTGCTTAGAAGCCATGAACCTAGTTTCAGTTCATGTCCGATTCTTGGGAATTTGATTCTGACTGCTGTAGTAATCAGTAACCCGTCGTAGGAGTACAGTAAGTGTGCACAAGTGTGTAGATGACAGGTGTGTATGCGCGGGGGCCAGTAAAACCTCGAGGCTCTATCTCACCGGAGCAAAGGGAGGGAGACTCACAGCTGCTGGCTGTTCAGGGTCAGCACAGATACCAACTCATTAGCTTTTGAAGGCATGAACACCCTGTAGATGTTGGTCCTCCCCCCCCTCCCGCCCACACACCCCAACTGAATGGTATCAAATACCAAGCATGCAGCTTGTCAGTAGTGTGTGTTGGTCCGGAGGACCCAGACGTTCTGTAGCTTCTATTGGTGCCTGGTGAATGCAGCACATGATGTGAAGAAGGTTCTGCGATTAGGAGGATACAATTCAATGTCATTTATGCTTGGCCTATTATTGTCTCTTTTAGAGTATAAAAGAAAGAAAACAAATTAATAACTGGTCCAACTTCTGTAGACAGATCTGACTTGGTTAAGACAGCAGCTAGGATGTCTGATGCCTAACGAGCAGAAGGGAGGTCTTGCTCCCTAAAATGGCCACTTTACGAGATGACGAGCATCAAACTTGGATTTCATTAGATCTCAGGACTTGATGTTGAGCTTTTACAGGAATTTATGGAATGTCCATATTAGGAGTAGCATCAAGAATATCCCCTCGCTGGTTTCTTCCCCCTGACCTAAATAGGAAGTTTGAACCCTCTAACAGAGTCTCTCCGTTGAGAGGGATGTCCGACCATATTCCTGGACAGCTACGCTCCTCTCGCTGTTTTGCTCCGACTTAAAAAAAAAAAAAAGAAATAGCTGAGCCAAAACGCAGAGTGCGGTCAGTAACAACTGCAATAACCTGAGTAGGAGGGAAAGCCTACAAGAGGGCAGATCTCCAGGAACACGTTGACCATCCCCAGGTTTTGATTGGTCGCCAGTTCACCCGCTCTCGCCACCATGACTCACGCTCTCTACACAATATGTAGTCCTGCGACCACCAGAACAAACAATCAAGGATTCAGCCAACTCTGTACTAACCCCTTATGCTAACCAGATGTACGTCAACACGCTGGATCACTTGTTCAGCTTTAGGTGCCTCTATGTCATCTAGAGGAACCAGCTGAACTCTGAGTTCAGTCTTCAGTAGTCGGGGCCTGCCAAGTAGTCATGAGTTGGAAGGCATTTGCTGGGTTAAAGTGTCGCTACAGTACATTTGATTCCTGATTGTGGTTTTCCCCTTCATTCTTGTTCTTTTTTTTTTTAACCACATCCACTTCCCTCTTGTTGCCTGACCTGCTTCTGATCCAAATGAAGAAAAGAACAGTTGTGTGTGTACCGTGTGCACACGCTCCTTGTTAAGCCCTCCGAGGATTGGGGCTTGTATCTGGGGCATTTCGCATTGCAGTAATACAAGTGTGGAAGCTTGTCCAAGTTAGGATGGAGCGTGGAGATGTAGAGCATAGTGTGTGTGTGTGTGTGTGTGTGGGGGGGGGGGGGGGGGGTAGGCACAAGTCAGTCCCAGAAGGAGGAACGCATTAAGGGCTTTCCTAAACTCGAGTGAGTGATACAGAGAGACAGAGACCGGGAGACAATGTATTGAGTTCAAACTAGTGCAACTGTCCTCTTAGAAACAGTGTTTGTTTTGGTTACAAGAGTAACCAGCCCCGGCTCACATTTACAGATGTTTCTATCCAGAGCGACGTCCAAACAGTGTCGTCAGCACTGCAGCAGATAATCACAGAGATGTACGCAGTTCCATCAGTGTTACAGTGGGAGGTGCCAAGGAACGGCCTCTCTCTTTTACCACACAGAGTGCAACATCAGTAAACCCCCACCATAAGGCGGTAGCAGCCACGTATCTCAAGTACAACACTGTATGCATCTGCATGTGCAGGCTGTATCTCAGACAAGACTAAATACAGGCGGGCAATTTCAAAGACACCACAAGAAGCAACATATAAATCGCTCAAGGGGCCCTTAGATCAAATAATGACTCCATGTAGAGTTACAGGTTGTGTATGGGTATATTGGTAGTGTAAGGCAGTGTGTAGAGTTGCAGGTTGTGTATGGGTATATTGGTAGTGTAAGGCAGTGTGTAGAGTTGCAGGTTGTGTATGGGTATATTGGTAGTGTAAGGCAGTGTGTAGAGTTACAGGTTGTGTATGGGTATATTGGTAGTGTAAGGCAGTGTGTAGAGTAACAGGTTGTGTATGGGTATATTGGTAGTGTAAGGCAGTGTGTAGAGTTACAGGTTGTGTATGGGTATATTGGTAGTGTAAGGCAGTGTGTAGAGTTACAGGTTGTGTATGGGTATATTGGTAGTGTAAGGCAGTGTGTAGAGTTACAGGTTGTGTATGGGTATATTGGTAGTGTAAGGCAGTGTGTAGAGTTACAGGTTGTGTATGGGTATATTGGTAGTGTAAGGCAGTGTGTAGAGTTACAGGTTGTGTATGGGTGTTCACATAAATACCACCTTAGGCCATGTTCACACTTGACTTCTTTTTTTAGAAAAAAGCGCTGCCTTCGCTTTTGAAATGCAACCCTATGGGAAAAGGAAAAAGGTGGCCGCCTTTAAAAAAAAAAATCGTCCACCTTTTAAAAACTTCTAAAAAAGCACTGAGCCCGACGCCTTTTTGAGTTCAGTTTTCTTAACTTTTAAGAAAATCGCTGGGTGACGTCAAGCGCCTTTCTGACAGCTGACCAATCAGGAGAGTAGGTACGCTTGTATCTTCCTTAGTAACCTTCTACCTTAGTTACCAGGCTATGGCTCCTCGAAGGCTAAAGCAAGTAATTGCATTTTATTCGCCATAGTAGCAAGCTATCAATAAGCAGGTCTAACCAACGGAAAATAACGGAAAATAATGTATTGCTAGAATGTATGATTCCCGTTCAGGTTACAGAATTCTCGTGCTGAAAGAGCTCAAAAGGAGCTCAAAAGGCACTGAAGGCAAGTGTGAACACTGCCTTACAGTAACAGGCTCCATCTTTGTCTGAATCCAAGCACTTCCACTCCCCATGTGATCTATTTTGAGAAGCAGTCATAGTATCTCCAGACCCCGACCTTGATGGTGAGCCTCAGGCGAGTTAGCAGGAATGCAACCCAGTCAACATGCAGCCTCAGCAGAACCTGAGATCTCGGGCTTCCATCTCTGTGCCCACACTCTATCGCCTCGCTTTTCTTATCCAATCGTCTCTCTCCTGGTCACACGTTATCACAGAAGCCTTCCGGAAATCCAGGAAGTAATTGACAGCAGCTCTGTCCCTTGACCATCCCAGTATGCGACTGACGCTCCGCCTACGGCAGATGTGCCGCGTTCCTGTTTCTCTGGAGCTCCGGTGTTCACACGCTGATCAGCTCCCCCTTGCCTTAAACGAACACTTCCCGAGCTACTCTCGCTGCATTAGTCCGACACACATCGGAATCGATCAGACCATCTATCTACCTGTCCCTCCTCCCTGTCCCTCGCCCGCTCCCTTGATCTCGCTCTCCTCTCTCGGAGCCCTTCTATTTATGCCTCCACCACTTGAAACAAATCTCTCATGTCCTCTTATTTATTTTGACTTTCATAGTAAAGTGCTTCCTCTCTGTCTCTCTGTAGGGATGCATTTGTGCTGGCCTTCATCAACAGTGGAACCAGCTTCTTTGCAGGCTTCGTGGTGTTCTCAGTGCTGGGCTTCATGGCAGCAGAGCAGGGGGTGGACATCAGTAAGGTAGCTGAGAGTGGTAAGAACTGCCCCTTCCCTCAAACTCCTCTCACCTCCACCACCTCCACCCCTCCCTGACTCTCCCTGACTCTCTGTGACTCTCCGTGACTCTCCCTGACTCTCTGTGACTCCCTCCCTCTCCCTGACCCTCCCTGCCTCTCCCTGACCCTCCCTGACCCTCCCTGCCTCTCCGTGACCCTCCCTGCCTCTCCCTGACCCTCCCTGACCCTCCCTGCCTCTCCCTGACCCTCCCTGACCCTCCCTGTCTCTCCCTGCCTCTCCCTGACCCTCACTGCCTCTCCCTGCCTCTCCCTGACCCTCCCTGACCCTCCCTGCCTCTCCCTGACCCTCCCTGACCCTCCCTGCCTCTCCCTAACCCTCACTGCCTCTCCCTGCCTCTCCCTGACCCTCTCTACCTCTCCCTGCCTCTCCCTGGACCCTCTCTACCTCTCCCTGCCTCTCCCTGGACCCTCCCTGCCTCTCCCTGCCTCTCCCTGACCCTCCCTGCCTCTCCCTGACCCTCCCTGACCCTCCCTGCCTCTCCCTGACCCTCTCTACCTCTCCCTGCCTCTCCCTGGACCCTCTCTACCTCTCCCTGCCTCTCCCTGGACCCTCCCTGCCTCTCCCTGACCCTCTCTACCTCTCCCTGCCTCTCCCTGACCCTCCCTGACCCTCCCTGCCACTCCCTGACCCTCTCTACCTCTCCCTGCCTCTCCCTGGACCCTCTCTACCTCTCCCTGCCTCTCCCTGACCCTCTCTACCTCTCCCTGCCTCTCCCTGGACCCTCTCTACCTCTCCCTGCCTCTCCCTGGACCCTCCCTGCCTCTCCCTGCCTCTCCCTGACCCTCCCTGCCTCTCCCTGCCTCTCCCTGACCCTCTCTACCTCTCCCTGCCTCTCCCTGGACCCTCCCTGCCTCTCCCTGCCTCTCCCTGACCCTCTCTACCTCTCCCTGCCTCTACCTGACCCTCCCTGACCCTCCCTGCCTCTCCCTGACCCTCTCTACCTCTCCCTGCCTCTCCCTGGACCCTCTCTACCTCTCCCTGCCTCTCCCTGACCCTCCCTGCCTCTCCCTGGACCCTCTCTACCTCTCCCTGCCTCTCCCTGACCCTCTCTACCTCTCCCTGCCTCTCCCTGACCCTCCCTGCCTCTCCCTGGACCCTCTCTACCTCTCCCTGCCTCTCCCTGACCCTCCCTGCCTCTCCCTGGACCCTCTCTACCTCTCCCTGCCTCTCCCTGACCCTCCCTGCCTCTCCCTGGACCCTCTCTACCTCTCCCTGCCTCTCCCTGCCTCTCCCTGGACCCTCCCTGCCTCTCCCTGCCTCTCCCTGTGCTGATTTTCTTCTGTGTGCTCTCAGGTCCGGGCCTGGCCTTCATAGCTTACCCTAAGGCTGTGACTCTGATGCCTCTCGCTCCACTCTGGGCAGCACTGTTCTTCTTCATGCTGCTGGTGCTGGGCCTAGACAGCCAGGTAAGACACACACACACACATACACACACACACACACCAAAACATATTCACGCATACCTCACACACACAACCACAGTGGATTTGATAGTGGCCTCCTGCCATGCATCTGACTGTTGTACTGGATGTGTGTGTGTCGAGCGCCGGGCCTTGTCCTCACTGCCTGCAGCCATTGTTCCTGACTCCTGGGCTTCGGTCAATGAGCCTCTCTGTCCGCCTCACAGAGACCGAGTTGTTCAGTGTCCACTCCATTCATCCCCTCCTTCTCTATTTCCTCCCAATCTCTCTGACTCACTCTATCCTTTCTTGTCCTTCCCCAATGACTGTTAGAAAGGCACGTGATCCTCTTGTTTACCCCCCCCCCCCCTGTTATACTATACTAAAGTATGTAATTGGCCAGATTTAAATATCTGTTTCAACTGCAAACTAAGGTTTCCTCTTCACCCCTCCTCCCCAGTTTGTTGGCGTGGAGGGCTTGATAACAGGGATTATGGACATGCTGCCACCCAGATCTAAACTGGGCGCTCTGCGCCGCGAAGTCGTCGTGGCGATATGTTGCACTACCTGCTTCTTCATTGACCTCTCCATGGTAACGGAGGTAAGCGCCCGAACAGGTGGACAGGAGGAGTGATGAAGACACCAGTTAGAAAGTGATAGGGGAGGGATGAAGACACCCGTTAGAAAGTGATAGGGGAGGGATGAAGACACCAGTTAGAAAGTGATAGGGGATGGATGAAGACACCGGTTAGAAAGTGATAGGGGATGGATGAAGACACCAGTTAGAAAGTGGTAAGGGATGGATGAAGACACCAGTTAGAAAGTGATAGGGGATGGATGAAGACAGGCAGAGGAGTGAGTGTGTGGATGGATGGCCAGAGAAGGAAGTGAGAATTTTTCTACGTCGAGTGATGTTTTTGATTTGTGAGAATATTGGTATCACAGCACAGCTGACCCAAGCCCACATCTCTCTCTCTCAATCTCTCACTCTCTCTCTCTCTCTCTCTCTCTCTCTCTCTCTCTCTCTCTCTCTCTCTCTCTCTCTCTCTCTCTCTCTCTAAGGGAGGGATGTATGTGTTCCAGCTGTTTGACTACTACTCTGCCAGTGGGATCACTCTCCTATGGCAGGCCTTCTGGGAGTGCGTGGTGGTGGCCTGGGTCTATGGTGAGAGACAACGAGCCCCCTCAGCACCTGACACCCTGGCACGCAGGCTTGATCCAGTCAGGCCTGCCCCGCTCTCTCAGTGACTCCCACATCAACTTGGCCATCGTGTTACACCCCTCTCTCTCTCTCTCTCTCTCTCTCTCTCTCTCTCTCTCTCTCTCTCTCTCTCTCTCTCTCTCTCTCTCTCTCTTTCTCTCTCTCTGTCTCTCTCTCTCTGTCTCTCTCTCTCTGTCTCTGTCTTGCTCTCCCCCCCACCTGTCCCTCGACCTATCCAATGCTCTCCGCTCCACGACAGGTGCTGATCGTTTCATGGACGACGTGGCCCGAATGATTGGATATCGGCCCCTGCCCTACATGAAACTGTGCTGGTCCTACATCACTCCCCTCGTGTGTGTGGTGAGTCACGCGTCCGCATGAGTTGTCTTGTATGGCCATGTTCCCAGGATCTCCCTATCGCTGCTTAGCCCGCGTGTCTGTGTGTGTGTGTAGGGAGTGTTCCTGTTCCATGTGGTGAACTACAAGCCCCTGACCTACAACTCGGTGTATGTGTACCCCTGGTGGGGAGAGGCGCTGGGCTGGCTGCTGGCCCTGTCCTCCATGCTCTGCATCCCCGTCACCGTCCTCTTCAAGCTGCTGCGCTGCCCAGGCACCCTCCGAGAGGTCAGTCCCCGCGTCCGCCTGCCTCTCTCTCTCGCCGCGCGTCCCGCCGGACGCAGCCCACGTGTCCGCCGAGCGGGAACGGAGGAACGCCGCGCCGCCGTTGTTTTGTCGGTTCGAGCCGGTTCACGTGATTGGTCTGGTTCACATTGACATAACCGCACTACCCCCCCTCTCTCCCTCTCTGTCTCTCTCTCTTTTTGTGTTTGTAGCGTTGGCAGCACCTGACTACCCCTGTGTGGGGCCGACACCATCTGGAGTACCTGTCTCCCGAATCTGAAGCCAAGTTGTTGCCCCCTGCTGGACAGAGCAAGAACACCATGGCTTTTGAGAGCGTCATATGATCTCACTCCCCCCCCCCCCCCAAGCATCACGAACACACAGCTGAATCCCAAACACACGCATACACACACAACTGTTCAAAAGTTTGGGGCCACTTTGAAAATGTCCTTGTTTTCCATGAAAACACAAAATAACATGACTTTGAATTCAGAATCCAGCTATTGGAATGCGAAACGTAGTCATTGACGAGGTTAGTAATAATGATTTTTGGAAATTGAAATAATAATTGTGTCCTTCGAACTTTGCTTTCAAAGAATCTGCAGCCATTACAGTCTTGCAGACCTTTGGCACTCGACCTGTCCTTTGTGAGAGAATTCACCCCATGCTTCCTGAAGCACCTCCCACAAGAAGGATTGGTTTGATTGGCTTACGTAACATGCAAGGAGTCAAGCTGCTCCCACAACAGCAACAGGGTTGAGATCCTGTGACTCTGCTGGCCACTCCATTACAGACAAAACCAGCGGACTTTTTCTTCTCGAAATCGTTCTTGTATTGTCTGAACCTTCGGGTCTTTGGCCTGTTGTAGGGGGAGAAAGTGGCTCCAATCAGATGCTGTCCACACAGCATTGTATGTTGGTGTTGCAGTGATAGCTATCATTCCTCAAGATCCCTTTCACTCTCCACTTCACCGCTATCAGACCATCACATTGCCTCCATGCTTGGACAGATGGTGTCAAGCCCTCCAGTCCATTTTCACTTGGTCTGCGGATCACAAATGCTCTTTGTGAAACGCCTCAAACTTCGATTTGTCTCTCCATAACACTTCTTCCGCAATCTTCCTCTATCTAGTGTCTGTCATCTTTTGTCCATCTTAATCTTTTCCTTGTTACTGGCCAGTCGGCAATATGGTTTTTTCTCTGCCTGGCAGGCCAGAACTCCAGAGTCTCCTCATCGCTGTTGACAGTGAGATCTACGGCTTCTTCGCATGGAATAACCTTCATTTCAGAATCACAATGGACTGACGAGTTTCAGACGAGTTTCAGAAGAAAGCTCTTTGTTTCTGGTCATTTGGAGCAAAATCAATTTCACTCAGATCCACAATTGCGGATGCTCCAGATGTTCAACTGGTATGAAGGCCAGATGTATTTCTTCTTTAATCAGCGCAGCCGTTTTCTGTTTGGTTTTTGGAGGGTTTTCTACTGATTAATTAACCTATTAAAAGGAACTTGGACGAGCCAACTCCATGTGCCAGATTGGAATACAGGCCTCTGTATGTGTTAATATGTAGATATCCCTTCAAATGAGCAGTTTCAAGCTACAATTAATAACACTAACAACATACACATTGTATTTCCGATCAATTTGCTATTTTCAAGGACAGAAAATGTGCATTTCCTTTGAAAACAAGGATATTTCCATGTGACCCCTAACGTTTTGAAGTGTAACATTGGCTTGGCTTGACCAAGGAGGTGATGGGAGCAGTTGAAGGAGGAAATGAAAGTCACACACACGCACATGTACACAGACACGCAGACAGACAAGCCCCTGACCTCTGGACTGGAGATGGGGACAAGAGCCTCAGACCTACTGTCAGTATCAGCTTACGTCCCCCCTGCTTTCTCTTTCAACTCTACCTCTCGCTTCTCTGGCCTTGGCTATCCTTTCTGTGTCAGCACGCTCTGTCTTGTCTTGTGAATGTGATGTGGTGTGGAGTATGGCTGCAATTGTCTTGTCCTCTGATCTTCTTCTGTGTCTCTCTGACCAAACTTGACTGCATCTGTTCCAAGCCAGCAACCTCCTGATGCTGAATGAGCGTAACTGATCAGACCGTGATAAACACTGAATTCATCTGAATGACGGGCAGTCTTTACTGTCGAGTGTGTGTGCGTGCGTGCGTGCGTGGGGACATGCATGTGTTGCGGATGTGTGTGTGAGTGTGCAGGTGTGAGCGTAGTTGTAGTGCGCGTGTGTTGTGAGCCAGGAAGAGATCCTACTGTATTGTGTTCCGTGTCTCAACATGGACTGTCCTTCATTGCATTGTACAAAGCCAACTGAACTTCCATCGAATGCAACAACAAAAAAACGACCGCTCCACCACTTCCAGATGTATTTGAAGTAACCTAAGTGTCCTGTTGATGTCGTTGAGCCTGTAAATCAGTGTTAATATTGGGCGGATGACGAGTTGATTCAGAGGGAGAGGGATCTAGTGGTGGAGGGCAACAGAAGGAGAAGACGATCTGATCTCGGAGGGATCATTGGTACCAAGGAGTGAAGCAATAAAAGACCATGGGACATTGGTACATATCAAGTTTTTTTATTTGACTCAAACCCCACCGATTTAACTCCCAATCCACAGAATATATTGAAAGACAGTCGACTTACATAACTCATTCAGCGGTGAATGCGCATACAGTGACGCATGTTTGTAACAACAGATAACTGACTAGATAATAGGGGTGGGGGAAAAAATCGAATGATCAAATCGATATTTCGCATTTGAATCAAGATTGAGTCTTCCAGCGATTCCTATCGATTCACAAATGTCAAAAATGTGCAGTTTACGAAACTGCAAGAAAAATAATACATTTCAAGGTTTTGATGCATTGGGATTTTTTTTCTTCAACAGGTAACTGCCTATCACAGTCAGATAGAAACAAGTAACACTAAACAGCAAACTGGAATCAAATGTAAGAATATATTGAAGTGAAATTTGATTAAAAAATAGTGAATCAAAAAAATCATGAAATCAAAAAAAAAATCGAATCGTGACCCCAAGAATCGATTTGAATCGAATTGTGAGGTACCAAAGGATTCCCACCCCTATTAGATAACTAAACATATTGTTATGCTCAAGAGAATTATTGGAAAGTAATCTTCATGGGAAACTGACTAGGTCGTCTATAGAAAATATGTTAATTTGTTCTTTACATAAAGATTAAAATGCATCTGTCAAAAGGTTGTTACACACAAAAATAAATCTTCATCAATAGGCTGAATAACAATGAAAAACATCTTTTGCAAATGCCTTCCATAAACAGTCCCAGTTTTGTCCTCACAGTCAACCTCTCACTCCCGCTCTACACTTCCTCTCTGGCTTTAAATACAGATTTCTAGTCGTCTAGTGCTACATTGTCCCTTGCTATAAATACTGATTTCTAGTCGTCTAGTGCTACATTCTCCCTGGCTATAAATACTGATTTCTAGTCGTCTAGTGCTACATTGTCCCTTGCTATAAATACAGATTTCTAGTCGTCTAGTGCTACATTCTCTCTTGTGCTTCCCCTCCCTCCCTCTCTCTCTATTTCACACATACACAGGAGGAGGACTGCAGATACTTTTGTAATACCTCATTATTACCTCATCATAAAAAGACAGTTTCTAAAGCAATCTGTTTATCTCTATGGCAACTGACCACAGTGTCATAGTGGTGCATGTTCCTTACAAGAGGGGGGGGGGGGGGGGGGGGGGGGTCTGAGAGGACAACCAATGGGAAGCAGGAAACCAGCAACATGAGGAAGGTGGAGGAAAGCTGACCCCTATTGGTCACATCTTGGTCCCATTAATCATATCCTAGACAAATGGGGATCATTTAGAAACTCGTGAGTGTCACTAATTTGAAAAACCTTTATTGGTCCACATGTACATGTATAACAATAAACAATTACTGCTTGTGTGTGTATACTTACTGGTGGACACTCGTGGTTCTCGTAGAGGTGCAAGGCTGCCCCCCCCCTCAGTCTGAGGCTGTGTAACACGGCGTCGTGAATGGTGGGGAAGAGGAGACTCTTGGGGAGGGACTCAGAAAACAAGCCTGCAGTTTCCAACTGCTCCACTACGCACACTGACAACATTAGGAAACAAGGTTAGCACATACACACACATCAATGAATTTTAAAGGTGTAAATGAAGTACGTAATATGTATAGGTTACGTTTTAAAGCCTGAAGTGTTAATTACATGTGTGTAGCTGAAAAAGGTTTGGAACAGCGCTGGTCTCTGTACAAAAAGGTGCTATCTAGGCCAGGAGAGACATGACCTTGACCCAGTTTACTGTTTTAGTTAGTGACTCTGGCTCTACCTTTCAGAATGAGTCAAAGATTTTCTGCTATTGTGGGATGATGTCTCACCTTGGCAACCTGCTATATTCATGTCAATGCCAAGCTCTCCAACGTCCCTGAATATCTATTGGAAGAAGAAAAAGGAGATGGAAAAAAAGATTTTATCATGTTTGCTTTTTGGCTACTTTTTCCTCTCTCTTCTAATTGCCTTACTTGATTTCATCACGATTCTAAATTTACAACCCATTCCAAGCATGCAGAATCTTCGTATGCCTTCAGCGCAACAAAATCTATGAATGTGACAACACAATGTTGCCTAAGAACAAAAACCAACCAAAATGGTCTCAAATATGTTTTGGGCCTACCCTCTCTCTTACTTGCTCTTTCCCTTTATATCTCTTTTTCTATTTGTCACATGCTCTTTGTCAAACCATTCAGATTACATATTCACCTCCCTTCTCAAGGATGTGACTCGTACTTAATGCCTCTCAACCAACCACACACACACAACCACCCCACATACGTTTTTCAGTGTCTTCACTGTGACAGTGTCTGCAAAGTTGGATGTGGAGAAGTCCAGTATGATGGTGTGTATGTCCAGTCTCTGCCAATCCTCTCCATCTCCCTCTACTGCAGGGATGGTCGTCTTGTTCATGTCCACGGTGGTCCCAGTGTCATTGCTGTCTCCACTGAAAGCCCAGTTGTCCTGCCCGTTGAAGGGTACCCCAATAATGGACAGGGGTATTCCGTTCCCCTGGTCTGTTTGCATGTCGTCAGGCTGGTCTTTGCTACTGGACTTGTCCTTCAAGCCCTTTAAAAGAACAAAGGGAGGTTTTACACAGACACAGATCCTCTGTAACGGTGTTCAGTGTCGTGCGTGGGCCTCACCAGTTTCTTGGCCATTTTCTTTTGTTTCTTTTCCTCTTTCTTTTTCTCACGCTCCATCACTGCTTCCTGCTGCCTCTTCATGGTCAGCATCTTCTTGACGTCAATCCCGCTCTGTAATACAAGACGACACAGTCTGCTGTCAGAGGACGCCAGAAAGAGTAAGTTAATGAAAGGAGTCATTTTGCACACACCTTCTCTTCCAGGGCTGTCTTGTAGAATTCTTCATTAGCATAGTAGAGGGCGGTGGATGATTGGAAGATGGTGATGCCTGGTATCTTTTTAGCCTGCAGGAATAAACGGGAGATTGGCTATGGATCATTCTAAATATTGACACATTGATTCCTTTTCCCGGTGTAATGGTATAAACTTGACAGTGACAAGATAGGGGTCCGTGTGTGTGTGTGTCTCTCTCACTTCCTCATAGGTGTCCATGTCCAGGTACAGCTCTGTCCCGGGGACGTGTCCCAGGACAGAGTACCTCGGCCTGGGAGAACAGAAAGAAGGAGAAAACACTGAGTACTGGAGCAGATACAACAGCACTGTGTTGACACACAGAAGGTGGCTGGTCCAGACTCACATTTGGCTCCTGAAGATGACAGTGAGCAGGGCAAAGACAATGGATGCGAGCAGGCCCAAATCCAGGTTTAATAGAATGGTGCACACCAGGGTTACCACCCACACCATCTATGGGAGCAGCACACAGAGAGTCTATTAGTTGTTCATTAATCAGTGGCTTAAGGATGTCCTGGTGTATAATATTTCTATCTAGTCCTTCAATGTAGACTTTCTACAGGTGTAAGTAGCCTGTAATGACTGCGTCTTACCAGATCAATCTTGTTACGTCTCCACAGAAGTGGAATGTCTCCGAATTGCTCAAACATGTGCTTTAGGTTTACAAACACAATGACGGAAAGGACAGCCTATTGGACAGAGGACACACAGACAGGTTATAGTGTAAGGTGAGACAGCATTTGTGTGTTGTAGGCACTAATAGGAGGAGAGCAAATGTGTGCGGGGGGGGGGGGGGGGGGGTCACAGGGTGTAGGGGTGCTTGAGAGTTACCTTGGGCAGTTTCTCAAACAGTGAGCCTATTTTCAAAATGATAATCAGCAAAAAAGCGCACGAGAATATCCCAGCAACCTGTCAAAACCAAGCGACACGTTAGCCAAGAATCTGTGCGAGGCCTCATCGACGGATTGTTTGCAAATGTGGCCGCGTCTCCAAGTGTGTGTCTTGCCTGTGTCTTTCCTCCGGTGGTCTCCTGGACCAGACTGCGGGCCATGGAGCAGGAGATGGGGTAGCACTGGAAGAACCCCCCAACTGAGTTACTGAGACCCAGAGACAGCAGCTCCTACGGAGGGCAGGAGGAGAGGGGAGGTGAACGCTGCACTTGTGGAACCGCACGACAGCACGTGAGGTATGGCAAGAGAGGAAGGCCCATTCAAAGATTTAATTCACCCAAACATGGTTTGTAATCATTTTAGTAGGATTTCTTTTTTTTTTATTCTTAATGGCAACATGTTCTAATACTCTGCAAGTGTTTTTTTAATATTCAGGACATGTTACAGTAAGTAGTCAAACATGATGTTGTGACTAAACATGAACACAGAGAGGTTACCAACTATGTCAACAGCTACATTATGTGATCAGCGGTCAACACCTTTCATGGAGGAACAAAGCTTTTCCACAGTCCTTTCACACTGACTTTCTTTCCTCCCTGTTTCTTTCCATTCGAGCACATACTCTGTCAGGGAGAGAGTCTGTGTGTGGGTTTAGAAGTGAGCGAGTGTTACTGAAGAGAGAGCAAGTCAGTCTGGAGTAGTAGGATGTCACCCCACAGTGACAGTGTGACTAAGTGTGATGGTACATGCTAAACACGGTCTGACATAATGGCTGGATGAGGCTGGCCGTGCTGGACCAGTACCCAAGTTACTATGCAGCAATCACAGTTAGTCATGGTACTGTACAACTCTGCAGATGTACAGTATTTGTGTGTCTTCTGTGTATGTGAGTGCAAACGTCCATGCAGGCATGTGTATACCGAAATTGTGACTGCTCTGGCTCATTCATTTCTTCCTACTACCTCTCTCTCTCTACCTCTCTCTCTCCACCTGTCTTTCTCTCTCTCTAAAGTGTGTGCATGCACCTATGTGACAGTGTTTGCGTTGAAGACTCACCTGGTTACTGTCTACCTTGTACCCATGTTTGACGCCAAATGTTTTGCCCAAGGAAATGACAACGGCGTAGCCCACAACAGCTATGGCAAACGCATCGCCTATCAAGTCTGGGAAGAGAGTCAAATCAGGGACCACAGGGGCATTCATCCTGGTGGGGGAAAAGAGGGAAAGGAGAACATGGATGGGAGAAAGGGGGAATTGGGAGACGGGAGAGATGGGCGGGGTAGGGGGGTCCAGGAGAATATACGTTACGTGGGTGAAAGGTAGATCAGGACGGTCATGACTATGACCTCATCAGTGTCACTTCTTGACTCGTTGCGTTTACACATATACACATCACAGCAACGTGCTGTTAAATGACATCATGATAACAATGATACAGAACAAGTATGCATGCACTGACAAGCCTCTTATAGTTCCTTTTCATCTGTTGTTTTACACCAGGTGGTGGCTTTAGTGGTCGAAAGACCTACAGTATACAGACACACACTAGAACACACACACACACAGAGTACACCTCTTCCTAGTCTGATCTGTTTCCATCTTTCTCCAGAATGAAGAGTTCCTGTGCGCTCCTACTGTCTAGTTCCTTAAAGATCATTCTGACTCAGGCCTCTGTGTTCAGCACAGTAAGCAGGATAAGGCCAGAACCTGATACTGTATCAATCAGTTTGGATCCACTGAACACATGAATACAAAGACACAAACACACTTGAACTTACCCGCTGGGTATCAGTCCCACAACGCTAATATGAAAGTTCTCCTTAAGATGGGTGTAGTATGATATAATTGTTGCTCCAATGACCTGTTGGAAAGGAAAGTCTGCGTGTGACTATTTTTACACAATATGCTTCACATATGTAGCTCCAGATTAGGGGATGTCAAACATTAATTAGGCCAAGGGTTTCCTAAAGCTCATTATTGTCCCCCAAATCAGTAGATCCATGAAAATCAATTGCTCTGCGTGTGTAGCAACAGACAGACAATGGGAACAGAACGCCCTCCAGTGGGTACTCAATCACCGAGCGTTGCAAAGAAGGCAGCGCCTGGCCATGGCGCACCACCGCTCCTGGCACATTTGGTGCCCTAGGCAAGGTTTACCCCTGACGCCCCCCCCTTCACCATGTCAATGGCCCAAAATTACCAGTCCAAATTACCCAGTGCACTAACTTTTTACGCCAGCAGAGGGCGCCAACCACAACACGGACTTATGACGTGCCGCGTTTAGTGCTCTCGGCTGGTAGTGCGTTTGAAACTCAAGGACAGCAGGAGGGTTCATTTAATTGAATGCCCTTTGGAAATTCCCCCCCCCCCCTCTTTATGCCGCCCTAGGCGGCTGCCTATGTCACCTATTGAAAGGACCGCCACTGCCCACCACTACGCTCGACAGTATCAGACCGAGGCCGGGGTCAGGCAGAAGCGGGGGTACGACAACCACTGTTGTGGTCGCGCTTTCTCACCTGGGGAGGTCTGGGTCTACCAACCATCCCAAAAGAAGGGGGTCTCCCCTAAGAACACAAGCCCCTGCTCCAAGATGGCAGAGGCAGCTTCCTCATTGCTTCACTGACATTGTTCTGGAGTGGCGTCTAGTAGTCATGAATGGGAAGCATGCTGGAGGGGCCCATATAACAATTTCCCTCTTGGTGCCCAGCATACCGTGCGGCAGGAACAACTAATTTCCCGATCTTGGTTTTCTTATTTCAAATGAAAGTCTGTTGGCTGCAAAGTACGGCCCTTTAGACCTATCACTTTTGCTCTTTGATTACGGAGATATGGAGACTGGTGGCCTGTTGTACTTTTTGCATTCTTTTGAGTCTACTTGTCATAAAAAGCTTTGCAATTTATAGGCCTATTGAGTTTTCGCCAACGCAAACCACTCATCAGAGCATTTCAACTTCATACAGTGTCACATCTGCGAGAAATAACTAGGGTATACCCGTGTTAAAGGAAGGGTAGGTACGTTTAATAAAAAACTAACAATTTTGGCTTGAGTTTGAAATGATAACCCAAAATATTGCAAAACATCCCTCCCTTCAAAAATCTATTGATGCAACGCAGTCATATTCATAGACATTTTTGCAAACATGAATGAATGAAACATGAATCAATCCAAACTGACCATATCTGGGTTTTGCACGCATCAATGTGTCATTAAGCACTTATCAAATAAAAGTGATCACGTGCCATCTTTAACCAGCTTTGATGCAGGGTCTACTTAATAATGGGTCTATGGTGTGGAAAAACGGAAAGGTACTTATGGACTTACCACTATAAGTTCTATAGGAATGGGCAAAGGCAACTTTTTGCTGTAGTAGTCATTGAGTTCCTTGACCACAATGAGAATGGGCGCAGTCACCAGGCTGGTCACAAGAGTTCCTATATTAGTCTTGGGGAGCAGTGAACAAATATTCACAAAGGTCTGGGGAAGATGGGAGGAAGAGAAGAAGAGACGTTTGAAACAACATCACCTATGACAAGACTGACACACTCAAACGCACTAAAATCGTATTGAAGGCTGAGCTAAGACAGATCCAAACATTTGAGCATCAGCTTTCAAGTCAAAGACAAAAGTACAACCTTACTTCAAATGACAGAGAGACAAGTGAAACGTTATTGGCGTGAGTTTGTGTCCACCAAATGTGCATGTACTGTATGTGTATGCATACTCACATAAATTTGAGAGAGCGGTCCATTAAACTTAGGTTGTTCAACTCCAAATATGTATTTGAGCTGTGCAAGGACCACTTGGATGGCTGCAGCGGTTGTGTAGCCACCAACCAGAGGCACCGAGAGATATGTTGCCAAAAAATCAAACCTCACCAAGGCAAGGAGAATCTGGGGGAAGGTTGGGAGAGAAAAAAAGGCCAATTAGCTGTATGTAGTATTCAGTATTTAGTTTGGGGCAGTAAATAGATATAAAAGGAGCTTTGATGGAAACACACCTGGAAGATTCCCACCAGCAGACTGAGAGAGGATGCCACCTGTACCCTGTAGGCTAACTGCATCGCTGTATCTACCACTGCAGTTCCATTGGTCCCATTGTAAGTCATGAACTTGCTGTTTACTGCCAACCTTTCTGTCACACTGCCAACCATAACACTAACCACCGAAAATGTACCTTGGGTTTAAACACACACATAAGGATACATGTGAGCATTAGCATACAACACATTTTAAGTGTCAGTATGGCTTCAACCATCACTTGCCCTTTCCAGGGTTAAGGCTAGAGTCCCCTGACCAGAATGTATATAAATTCAGGGGCACGGTGGGTGGTATTTATTCAGTGAGGGTGGCGTAACCTTGCTCAGTCCCCATGTCCCACCCTCCAACTCTTTCTCTCTTACCTATGGACACATGTTTGGAGGTGCCAAATATAATGTAAACCAGAACAGGGTAGAAGGAAGAGTACAGGCCAGTCACAGGAGGTAGGGATGCCAGAAGCGCATAAGCCATACCTTGAAGAGATATACATTTGATTACTCCATGGACAGTTTAACACATTTCTAACAACTAGATCACTCAATTAAATGTCGTAAGAGGACTATACCAATGAATTTCATATACATTTGATTCCGATTAAGTCGATCTCTTATGGCGCTTTTCCACTGCATGGTACCAGCTCAGCTTGACTCTATTCGCTATACTTTGTTTTCCACTGCAGATTGTACTTTCTCGGTGTAGCTAGTCATCATATAGCGACTGAAACTGTCATAAAGTTGTCTCCAATGCAACACACCCCACTCTCGCTATATCCTTTCATTGGCAACTGCAGGAATGTGTGCTTCAATTCACGTGGCGTTTTGCTGGTTGACATTTACGTAATAAAGTTGTCCAGTAAATAACAATAATTGTTTGTGTGTGTGTGCGTGTGTGTACAGACAAACCCTGAGGCAGGTGCATGATGCCCACACTGAAGCCCGAGATGATGTCTCCAATGAGGTTCTCTCTGATGGGGTACTGGGGGAGCCAGGCCAGGATGGGTATATAGCTCAGGAAAATGCTCTTCAACCTGGGCACTGAACATCTGACACCAGGTGGTCAAGGGTGGTGGATGGAGGAAAAGGGTGAGGAAGAGAATGAGAGAGGAGAGAATGAGAGAGGAGACAATGAGAGAGGAGAGAATGAGGGAGGAGAGAATAAGAGAGGGGTGGAGAGAAGGCCAGGATGTGGAGATGTGAGAGAAATACTAGTCGTAATGTAAGCGGTGCACAACATTTCTTGAAAAGTTAACATTTATTTCTACAGTCCCTCCACACTTAATTAATTTCAAGTACACACATCCTGTCCTGGCATCATTGTCAGGTGATCAGAAAATCGAATCAAGTATGTCTGTGCTAGGCTGGGATGCAAGCCATTACTCTCCTGGTCCACAGAGGCTGCCAGGGTCCCATTAAACCAGAGAGGGCTTCACAGGCTGTGATCCAGGGTACTGTAAACATACCAACTTAAAAACGTGACCTCGACTCAGGGCCGGCGTTTGCTACAGGCGAACTAGGCAGCCGCCTAGGGCGCCATGAAGAGCGGGGCGCCAAATACCGAAGTGCGTCAATTAATTTACCGTCCCGCACCACCAGCAGAGGGCGCCGAGGCGGGGTGGGAGGGGCGTCTTTCTGATTGGGGGGGGGGGGGGGGTGCTTGCCTAGGGTGGCGAAGGTACTCGCGCCGGCCCTGCCTCGACTAAACCATAAGCGGTTTGGACATTTCTCTCCTTCTTTCTCTCATTCATGATCTCGCTTCCTAACTTCCTTTTCTCATCTTCCTTCCTTTCTCATCCCATCCCTATCGTTTTATGAATTGCATAACATAATAGACATAATTCAACATCTATTGAAATGTGTCCTTTATGTCAACTCAGTTTCGCTACTCATACAATTTAACTGACAAAATATTGCTTGTTGGAGGTGGCCTAAACCTAGCCTGACGTTGTCATACTCATAATTCTAGTCAGAATATGAGTCTGAGAACTCTCCGTTGGGCTTTGACTACAGGGCGTGTTTCAAACGAGCCTGGAAAACAAATGCCTCTTCGCTCAATTGGATAGATCTACAACCAATCAGAGCAACAGAGTATGTGACGTATGTTAAGCACCGCATAGTTGTTGTCAACAGAACTAAACTACAAGCAGACTTGAAGTATGCTTGAAGAATGAATACAA
Source organism: Hypomesus transpacificus (assembly GCF_021917145.1). NCBI lineage: Eukaryota > Metazoa > Chordata > Actinopteri > Osmeriformes > Osmeridae > Hypomesus > Hypomesus transpacificus. Next base: position 13,070,835 of record NC_061077.1, read on the forward strand.
ACGATTTTTGCCGGTGTTGTAAAACTAATTTAAGGGTAGGGAGAGTACTTGTTCACACGGTCAACCTTTTTGAGCGAAACAATAAAGGGCAATGCATATACGAACAAGTTCTCCGTTTAGGATTACAACTCCATCGGGGCCAGCTGATAAATTAAACTTTTACCGAATCCCGTAGGAAGGACGGCAAAAACATATTTTCCATTGACAAATGCCTTGATTGCGTCTCTCTGTTCCTCTTTCAAAATCAATGCGCTGTCGATGTCTTCTAAAACAGACTCGATGGCAGAATCATAACATCCCAGATCTCCAGCGGTAGCCATGTTTGTTCAAAACGAATTCAACTTAAACGCTCTTTTGTGACGTGGGTGATTACGTTACTGTTGATCATCTGTCCATCATCCTATAAAGCCCGCCCGGCAATTTAATTGGTTCGCCCAGATTCTGGTTTTCTGTAGTTGGTCCCCAATACGAGACCCTCCAGACCCAACTTCCCGACCAAATTTTTTTTTGGGCAGGGAGAAGTTGGGCTGGCAGCCAGGCTAGCCTAAACCTATGTAGACATTAAAATTGAATGAGATAATAATTTCATTTTAGTGATGTTGCATTGTCTAGACCTCACGCTCTGATGTGGGAGACGCTGCACATCCAGCACCTCTACTTCCGCTCGTAAGAAAAGTCCCTCTCTTACCTCAAAGAATCTTTCAACCGTTGTCCCAGGGGGGGTTTGTTAGACTGTGTCCTCTTCCGGGCTCTCTCGTCCAGACAAGGTTCATCCAGAACGTCTCTCTCCACATAAAACTCTTTAGTCCCCTGCGCCACCATGGTCAATCTATCCTGGTTCTCCTTGACTTTATCTATCTATAACTACAAGAAAGATTGCTGCAATGAAAATGAACAGATCTGTTTCGAAGCTTCTCTCTTTCACAGGTGTTTGTCCAGGTTGGTTGTCTGAGAACAGTGAATGAACAGGTGTGACGGTCTCTCCCTGTTCTTATGAGGGAAGACACACATTTATACACCACGCCTCCCCATTCAATTGTGAGTATGTTTTTTGTGTGATCTCTTGATGATTGACCTTGGCAAAACCCCAGCACGACTCAGCACACACACATTTATACATGGGTGCATAGATACATATATACATACATGTAAAAATGAAATTAATAATACATATGTGTCAATAATAATGATAATGAAATAATTGACAAAAAGTGATGTCAAAATTAAGACACATAGAAACAAACGGAACAAACAAAGGAAAAACTATGGACAGAGAACAGTACAGTAACACTTATCTTTCTTGAATTACCTGTATGGCACCTTGAAAATAACTTATATGTCCTCAAGCAATTGGCGAAAGTAATTGTTATGCAATATGGAATATTAAAATTTGGAACTGTGCTGAATTGGACAGACAGCTCAGGGCAAGTTTAGACATCCATAAACTACCTCAGCAAAACTGATCCAAAGTTCAAAGACAACAAATCGTTTTTTATGTACTTCCAAGCATACAGACACCAATTGTTGATGCACCTTCTCCAAACCTTTAAGACAATATGTTTAACCTCTCAACTACACATCCATTGATCACAATCTAAATACCTACCTATATATCTTTGAGAGATGCACCGTTTACTGAGGTAAAATATTTGGTGAACAGAACATTTTGTTCCGGTTTATAATGATTCACTTTCTGTGCTCTGTGGGTTATTAGTTTAGATGTTGCTTTGAGATGTTTGCTTTAGAATGAAATACTTAGAAATGTTTTAGCGTTTGTTGTTGGTTTAGATGTTGCTTTGAGGTGTTTGCTGTAGAATTAAATACTTAGAAAAAAGTTTCATTTTCAGTCAACAGGGATGAAAGGGATGTCAGCACATAGTGTACTGTATATCCTTTCAACTGAATAAAATGGACCGTGGTTTGTTTATGAAGTCTTAACAAGGCAGTACTATTTGTTGTAAACAAACATGTGCAAGATAATGTAAATGCATTGAAAGTTGGACATGCATCTTTTTGACAGTACATTAGTAATCTCCCCAGTTAAAACAACTGAACTAAATGGCCCACATCCTATCGTTAATTTGACAGATTCCGTTTTAGGTTAAAGGGGCAATTGACTGCAAAACCGATTTTACCTTGTCATTGTTGAAAAACGACAGTTCGGAGGGTTAACTGAACATACCGTGGATATCAAAGTCCATTGACACCTCTTTCCTATTCAAATCTCAAAAAGAAAAATTTTTGCTGTAAAACGCTAGCTTTTCAACAAAGCCACCGGTCCTACGTAGGACCGGTGATCGCCCTCTTATTGGCTCTGGTCTGTATCTTTGTCACGCCCCAGAATTTACATCCAGACCAGAGCCATAGAAAAAGAGAGTTGCGACACAATGGGAGCTCCCATTGTTATCGAGGAATGCGGAAGTTAAGCGTGTCTCATGCAACCTATAGTTCCAAACATTGTATTTTCCACCGTTGAACCCCATTCATTTTCAGTGTCTACGAAGTAAGTTAGCTGGTAAATTGATGAAAATCATGCATTTTTTCATATTTCAACCACCACATATCAATTGTTATGAGTAGTATTTCATATGGCCAATTTAAGATAAACATTTTCGTAAGATTATAGCTTGTTAGATTCTAAATGCAGTTAGAGCTGTTAGAGCCATATATGGCTTATGGGGTCCGAAGCAAGTGAGCTGGTAAATTGATGAAAATCCTGCATTTTTTCATATTTCAACCACCACATATCAATTGTTATTAGTAGTATTTCATATAGCCAGCTGTAGAGAAAATGTATTGTAAGATTATGGCTTGTTAGATTATAGCTTGTTAGATTCTAAATGCAGTTTGCGCTAGACTATAGTAGAGCTATGCAACACTTTTACTGTAGCTAGCTAAAGAGCATGTGTATCAACCAAAAGTTCGTTGGTTTATAGTCTGTCAAATTAGTTCTAATTATTGGTGTTCTTTGGCATACACAGTTTACAGAATCTGCTATTATTAGCCTATAGTACATCTGATTATAGCTAGCAACAATGAATTGCAGATTAAAGCCTTGGGTCCCCCATCGTCCAGCAACGCTCGGCAGGAATTTCAGGTCCACTCAATAGCTAGCTAGTTAGTTAGCTCAACTAGATGCATCTACTACTGCGGTCTAAGTTTTGTGAAAAGCAGACATTAAGATCACCTGCTCACTACAAACAAAAGGAGTGGAAGAACACTGGACATATTGTACAATAAAATGTTTTATTGAATTGCAGTTGGTTGCCTTATATATTCTGTTCAATTTTTTTCTATTGAACAGTTGCCGGTGATCATGGTTAGATTCAACTTGCATCAAGTACAAACGTGTTGTTAATGTGGTAAATTGTAAGTGGGCTGATGAAGAAAAAAAAAGTTGAACAAATCCCATTTACTTCAACAGTCGAAGGTTAAACGTTAAGTGGAACAATATAGGCTAGCATAGCCATTTCCAGCTCTGCTTCACAATATTGCGTTATGCATTATAAGTTAATGTTATACATACATGTTAATAAAGTAGCATACATACATGATACAACACACCAGTAACCAATTGATATTGTGTTAATATACCGAAAATTTCCGTGAATCGAGATGGTGCTGCTGTCGGTCCAGCCGAAAACCATTCAAACACGTTGACAGCAGTGGGTTTTCATTTAACTACAGCGAGCTACCGGAACCACGTGACAAAAAAGCTCTAGCTTTTTTCCTGCGTTTCACTGGCAGTGAGTGTTCACAATGTTGTAGTTCACTCCATTGTTCACCAAAAACGTCAGCGAGGATTGCCTAATGTAGATAAGAGTCAGCTGAAGATAGCCAGAATATCGGATTTCTTCAACTGAGCCTGTTTCATTCGTAATTTGCCTGAGAAAGCGACTTCCGTTGGCCAGCTCCATTGAAAACCATTCAAAAAAGTTGACAGCAGTGGGGCTTTTTGGAACTACAGCGAGCTACATGAACCACGTGATCACGTGTCGGCGAGATCAAAGCGTGTCGCAACTCTCTTTTTCTATGGCTCTGATCCAGACCAGCCCGAGGTAGCGTCTATCTCCGATACTAGTTTAGCTGCGCGCTGCTCTGTGTAGGCTACTTATAAGGAATTACAAAGAAGAACGTTTTGAATTATAACAAGGATATTGAAAATGGACCACGATCGTAAATGCTGTGTTCCAGGCTGTACAGGGAAGGCTAACACTCACAGTCTTCCCAAGGAGCCAAACATTCAACAGGCATGGCTGCTGTTGTCTATGAGAAGATCCCGGCGAAGTTCGACACTCAATCATTCATTTGCTCTGAACATTTCACCCTAGACAGTTTTGACAACCTTGGACAATTTCAAGCAGGATATGCTAGGAAGCTGAACCTGGAAAGAGGTGCTGTTCCAACCGTATGCTCATTGCAACCGCAAGCTATAAGTAGGGAGGACAAACCCGTTTGAGCGTATTTCCTGAAATACGATTTTATTAGTTATTCCTGGTGAAATTATGGAATTAAATGACATATTTACGATATTAAAATACGTGTGCACAATAATATCAACAATATTTGCTAAATGTAGATGTTTTTAAAGGTTTTGAATTTTACCTTGAAGCTACTTCCGTTAATCAGCAGTTTGTGAAAAGGAGGCTAGTTTTACAACAGCGACTTTGGATGTAAACTACTTTAACATGTTAGCTGATTAGCCAATATGAGTGAGATATGTATACAGTTACATTAACAAACCTCTTGCTTGTGAAGTATTTCGTCTTAAATACGAAGGGAACACATCACATTAACAATTCTAAAATGCTTGACACGCCAAATGTTGTCTTTTTTTGTCAAGTGTCCCTGAAGCTCAGATTCCGAGTCGAGTTCCATGAAGCGTTGCAGTGAATGGTTGCAGGCACTCATCGGACTTAAACTCAAATATCTCAAATGTCCCAACTGGAAAATTTTAGCGGTTTCACAGTCCTGTAGAGGACATTTTTCTGAACAGATTGACATCAAGTTAAGGTTGTGGCATTAAAGTTCAGGTTAGTAGCCAAGGGTGTAAAGACCACTCGGCTAATTACAGACGTCTTAAACTGTTAAAACGCCAGTGGCACATTCGGGACGGTATTCACACAGGCATTGGATCAATCCTAGTTTTCGGGCCTACTAGCTCAAATGTTTTTAGATGTTTATCTGCTACAAATGAATGAGTTGTCTAAAAAATGAGTTGGAACAAAATACCACTATTAAGTGTGCCCTTTGCGCCCCTCCCCCCACCTGTCTGGGCCAGGCTGCTGCTGTAAGTTGCTATCCAATCTTTACTGAGGGGACTGTTTGAACGCGCTGGAATAAAAAAATGTTCATCTTTATGTATATTTGAGACCACAGATTCGTAGATGTAGGTTTCCACTATATGTTAACCGATTTTAAGGGCGATCGGATTAAATGAGCGAAAACAAGGCACATCTGTCCATATTTTGTTAGTGAAGCAGGGAGAGGAATGCTCGTGGCAAGCTAACTGGCTGGGTAGAGCGATGGGGAGTTTGTTAGCACCCAAAATGTAGCTCTTAAACAGGGGCACTCCTAGGACATAAGCTCAATTATAAAAAATCCCCCAGCTGGGAAATGTTCGCGGTTTTCACAGTCCTGTAGAGGAGACCTTCATGAACACAATGACATCAAATTGAGGCTGTGGCATTGAAGTTCAGGTTAGTAGGCAATGGCTCAAAGTGCTCTCAGCCATTTACAGACCTCTTAAAATGGGAAAACCTCTGTGCCACATACGGGATGGTATTCACACAGGGATTGGCTCTAATTTGAGTGACAGGTTGATTCACCAATTGAAAAACTCATCTGGGAATTTTGATTTTTGTAAGGGGAGTGCAGATATTTTACTGTCGCCGTTTGGCTTCCTAAACAGCAGTAGAATTCCAAGTTTTTCTAAACCGCGTCGCGTACAGCATTACAGTGAGCTACACTGGTTTAAAACTACAGGTATATAAGGACAATTGTACCCATGAATTGTTTACTAGTAATATGATGTCATAATAAATCATAAAAGGTTCATCGATATGTGAGAGGCATGTTTATTAATTTAACGATTGAAAACGGATGTATCACAGACCGCTATCGTAAATGTCGTTAAACAGAGGCTAATTACGCTAACGACTCAGTCATCAAACGAAAATTGACTACTGTTTTCGAAAGTAAATGTACTGATAATATCAGCGTACATCGTACTGTTCATTAAATATCATAATTGTGTTTTTTATCACGATGTTAAATGAGCAATAAGTTCAGTTTGGCATTTGTTGACGCTTGGAACTCTCCGTTGTGATTACATTGAGAGCAGAACGTTTGTCCTCCCTACTATAAGGACAGTATGATGTTGTGCTAACAGTTATTAGCAATGCTAACGTTTCCTGTATATAGCATACCAGGTAGAATGCTAAATACGTTTCTACACACATCAAATGACTCTAGCTAGACTAGCTGTAGTCGGCATTAGAAGGGAAGCTTCCGAAAAATAGCCAGAAAACGAACTGCAGTCTGGCTTATTGCTAACGCCTGTCTAGATAATCTATTTGAAAGAACTGGAGAAAGGCAGGTTCTAGATACAGGATACGTTAGCATTGCTAGTAACTGTTACTAATAACACCTAGACTGTAGGAATGATGTAAACAAGTTTAGCTTGCTAGTTAACGCAAGAGCATAGGTAGAATGTGTGATAATTTAGCCTAGTTTATTGACAATGGGGCTAACGTTGATTCATGTTCCTGACTGTGTTTCATTCAAATAAATAACCTGTGTAATGAAAATCTACAATTCACGATGCATGTTTGTCCAGATCTTTGTCATGTTATTTTACAGCAAGATATCTAGAGCTAGCCTAGCTAGCTAACTGAAGCCGAGTAGAATCACGATATGGTTTGGTTGCTAAGCTGTAGTCTAACGTTCTACCCACCTAAGTCAATCCAGTTTGCTTCAACAACAGAAGTGGAAACAAGTAATGTTATCATTTCAAATGATATATAGTCAATCTGTTGAAAACAGTGTTGTGTAGACACAATAGATTTATTTGCGCGTTTTTATTTCAAGTCTCCAACTTCTGTGTTTCAGCGAGTGCTGCTGTTGGCCGTGTTGCGTTTTTGCTCCCAGCTTCACTCGTTGATAACCAACCAATCAGCGCGCAGCTTATCTAAATATTAATGAGCATACCATAAAACGAGAAAAGCTAGTGTTTTTTCCCGGGAACATTTCAGAGGATCTGTCAGAGGGCATAGAACAGCACCCGGGCCATTTTCAACCCAACCAATGTTACATACCCTATTCGGAGACCTTAAGGAACAGTGTGAAATACCCCAAAAACCCAGTCAATTGCCCCTTTAAAGTGTAGTTTTACTTATGTTTCAGATGTTTGTGGATGTCTTTCACCATCAGTGTTTTCCAATGTTATATGGTATTGTATTAACTTTGGGTTCTGTATTTAAAAAAGAGAGTGAACGAGGTCTGTCAAGGAGGAGTGGGAAAATACAGTGCATGCCAATTCCATAGATTAGAAGACCACAAAGGGAGGGTTTTGTTAAAAAATTATTACCCGTTTCTTGTCACTTCTGTAAAAAGGTTGTTGGAAACAATATGGGGATGATAAAGTAATCCACCATTTTGTATTCTGGGATTGCCCCTCCCTTACTCAGTATTGGCTTGAGTTACATAATTTTTTTAAGATGGAGACCCCATTCAGATGTAAGACTATGAAAGTATTTTTCTAACATGCAAAACAAGGATTTATTTCGAGGTTTTACAGCAGCCGGCAGCCAGCAGCAGCAGCAAGAATCCAGGAATTTAAGCAGCCAATCACACATCAATCACAATGATAGATGGTGTTATAGTGGACATGTTTACCTAGTACTCTGAGGTTAGTCACACAAATGTGTAATGTGAAATATACACGTGTAAATGTGTATATTTCTCCTATTCAACCAGACTTTGACAAGTGAAAGAAACACATTTTTTTTAAATACATTTTTGTCCGCTGGTTCGGGTAGACCTATTTTGCTTGCGAATTACATTAATATCTTTAAATACAATTCTATATTTTAAATGGAATAATTTATTTATGCCCAAATCCTACCAAACTGACTCCAGATCAACACATACACACATGGACATGGGGCATGCCCACATACACACACGCACTGTGCGTGTGCACACGTGCCTAATGCTCTGTCTCCTGAGAAAATCTCCTGAAAACTGGTTTTAATGCTGGCATACTAAACAGTTGGTGTTACTTTGTAGATATTACAATAGATTTGGCAATGATAGCAATGTTGTTGGACTTTAAAAGCAGTGTATATGGTTTGGCAGGGGCATATTTTGAGTTCTGATATTGGGCTGTTTTTTGGGCTGGTTTTATTGGCCATTGGGCTGGTTTTGTCACACAGACCTAGCAACCCTGGGTATCCCTAAGTTTGTAATTGTTATTTTAAACGTTACAAGGTGTAGTGCATATACTGTATATGTAATGTAAAGAACTAAGACATTTTAAATGGGAATTTGTTTTGGGTTAGTTCATCAGAACATTGTTCTTTGTAACAGTAAATACAACACAAGATAAAATACATAGCAATATTTGCTTTATTTAAACTTAAGGCTACAATCTTGTAGGCTACATTACAAACCTCAGTTGGTCCAACTACTTAACATAGGTTACACAGATCATTATTTACTGATACATTTTTTATATGGAAAGGTAGATATATAAATATAATACAAATTGACTTGATCATAAGTTCAAGGTCATGGTCTGTAGACAACCGTGAAACTGTGAATTTTCCAGTAACTATCCCTTTCCACTAACCACTGAAGCTACAAAAGCTTCCCAGAATAATGATAAAGGAAATGTTAGTGCTAGGGTTGAGTCAAATATAGAATTTGCAAAGACTGGTTACCCTGTTTAGAAGCATATAAATAGTTCATTGGCCTTAGTTTGGACCCTCCAGACATCTCTCCCAGTCTCTGAGTAACTAGCATTGAAGGTTTCAGGAATTTCCTGTTTTATTTAGCCGTAGGGAATCAGTAAATTAGGCTACACTCTGTCCTAACATGGACTAGCTTTTGTATTAATGCAACGCCAAAGGCCCCCGATACCATCTCCAATACTTAGAATTAGCGTTACAAGAAGACAGTGTTCACAATACACACACGTTTGGAAGAAGTTAAAATAAACATTTATTTTAACAATACTAGTTTTACACTTGCAGGAGGTATCCCAGAAATCCTTAAGAATGGGTTAGACGAGGGAGCTCAGTTTTGCTGCGCGTCAAAGAACTATGTTTGGAGACTTAAACTTTTAGTTGGCCCAAATATTGTATGGCAGTTAAGAATTGTATGTGCAGGACATTTGTTTTGTCTACATTAGTCTGAGTAAACCCAAAAGTGTTTTCATCGACAGTAAAGCTGTGTTGTCCGACCAGGAGGACAACACCTAAAAGCGAGGATGGCCTACATCGCCTGTGGTCTCCGTGGCTCTCCTGGACTGGACATTTTACTGCCTGGTTGTGCGTTGGCGAGAGTTTTGCCATCTTCGGCTCAAGGTAGCGTGAGTCCTTTGACTGAGAAAGTAAAGCTAGTGTGACATCAGCCAACTATTCATGGATTTCATGTGACGTCACACAGTAGTCGCGTCGCCATCTTTAGGACTCAATTGCAAGATGCCGTCTATCTGCTGTGTTGTGGGGCTGTGATAACCCAGACATCCCAAGTCTCCCGGAAGTTCCGGGAGTCTCCCGCATTTCAATTGCGGCTCCCGGACACCCGCAAATGCTATACAATCTCCCAGAATTCTGGGATTTTGTATTTAGAGCGAGCGTGAGAATGTGCAATGGCCATTTATGGTCGAAACAAGTGAATATCGCGCGTCCTGATTGCGTCCCGGGGGGGGGGGGGCACCTCCCGGAAATGAGTCTCTGCAAGTTGGGATGTCTGGATAACCATATATAAATGTTTATATACATATCTATGGTTATAACAGCAACTCAGCTAACACATGACGTTGCAGCAACGTTACCAGTAAGTAATCAGTTGGTAACCCGCAACGTTACCTTCTGGCATTATCGTGGCAACGTCGTAGCAACGTTCTAAAGCAGGGGTGTCAAACTCATTTCGCATCGTGGGCCACATACGGCCTAGGGAGATGTCAAGTGGGCCGGACCATTAAAATTATACCATACTCTGCTATAAATAACCAAAATATCATGTCTTTCTTCTGTGTTATCTAGTTTAATTGATATAAAGACCATATCGTATAAACTCCGTCCAACCGCTTTAACAAGTAATGATCTCTTCGGTGGTGTAGTTGGTTAAAGCGTTGTACGGCTACATATTGTTAATGCGAATCTGGGATCCCAAGTTCGCGCCCCAGTCCAGTGAATCTCGTACGATATTCTTTAACTTTTACTGTGAGAAAATGACATAATTCTAAAGGCCTACGGATGTATCACAACATTTTAATGTGTGAGCACTAATATCAGATCAAAATGAACACATGTAGCCTTAATTAAATATTGAATAACGTAGGGTAGTCTACCGTCGGAGACAACCACTACGCCTCATTCAGCCAGTTTAAACGGCTGCTAGATGACGCTGTTCATTTTCAAAGCGCCGATAGTTCGGCTCTTTGGGCCGGCACAATCCGGAAGAAACCACCAAAGCTTCACAAGGCATCGTTCGCCCATCCCTAGTAGAGACCAAGGTATTAATTGATACCGTCTGCTGTTTTCAGTCTGTCTCAGTGATGCGGCTTGTCTTCTACTCTGATGGAAAGAGTGCGCCCCTTAGCGGATAATCCATGAATTACAGCGAATTAAAAATATTAATTCCATGTCTTTTATGCATTTTTTCCACTTTCAAATTATCCTGCGGGCCTGATCGAACCTCCTTGGGGGCCGGTTCCGGCCCGCGGGCCGTATGTTTGACACCCCTGTTCTAAAGGGAATGTTGCCAGTTGGTCCCATAGATATATGTAAGGGATAATGCCCGACGAGGTGTCCAATATCACCTGATAATGGACGATGCGGAGGCGTGACAGTGGCGTGTTCAGGGAGTGGCCTAGGGTGGCACGGGCCACCCCTGAAATCTGATTGGCCCCCTCAATATCTTAAAATATGATTGGCTATATGCCCAGTCAGAGGCGACCGCTATCAAAAATGTCTGGACACCTGAGGAGTGAACCGTCCGATGCGCACCTCGAAGGGCATTATCCCGCTTATACCATGGTCACCTGCCAACGATTTTATTTTACAAACATTATTTCATGTTTTCAGGCGTTTTGCAAAAGAAATCTAACGTTTTTTAACGTTAGCCAACTCTGATACTTTATATTCCGCTCAGCTCATAGAACCAACACTGGCTTTCCCTTGGCTGAGCTATTAGCCCGAAATCTAACGTTATGCTAGCAAGATTCAGAGGCAATAACATTATGTACGGTTGACAAACAGTAAATATAATTTTACAGTATGTTTGACAATAAGATTTGCTAGCTAACCAGCCATGTCACTGTCCCAAAATCAGTATCAAGATTTTCACGAACAATATCGGCCATATACTAGTAAGTATGGCTGCAGCCTGTGTAGCGAGTTGAATAGCAAATGGATGTGAGATGACTGCATCAAAGTTGAAATTTTCTCCAAACAATTATTATAATTTGACAGTAGGCTAGACGTTCTAATAAGATAGAAATATCAGCGAGCCCTCAGCATTAGTACCGTTAGCTAAAAGTCTAGGAAGGTTTAGGCTATTTTTCGCTAGGTACCTCTAAACCTATCTAAGAGTATTGGAAAGTTTTGGCTATTTTGCGCTAGGTTCCTACAAACATGTCTTAAACTACCAGACAGGTGGGTTAACCTTCGTTCTTTTGGTAAGCAGTCTCACAAGCCCTTCTTACTTGGCTTCATGGGGCCGAGCAGCTAAATACTTATTTAACACGAGCGTTATTAGCTACTGAATCACAGCCTGTGTTTGCGCTGTTGCGCTGTTATACTCAGTAAGTATCGTGTCGTGGTGTCAATAGTATGAACCTGCAGAGCTGCAGTTTCAGCTCCGCATTTTCAGGACCGCAGTTCTAGGACCCTCGTTATGACGTGTCACTAGAGTAGCCTACATGTCACTAAATCGCAACAAGATAGGCTATTTGAATGGTTTGGGAGAGGCAAGAAACAAGGAAAACTGGGTAATTTGATCATCCATTATGAAACATACTAGCCTACATCACTTCCTCTTCTTCTTGTTATGATTTAATGTCGAGCCGTAACCTACATTTAGCCTGGTCCTAACCAGACTACTACTAAATCACAACAAGATAGGCTATTTGAATGGTTTGGGAGAGGCAAGAAACAAGGAAAACTGGGTAATTTGATCATTCAGATATGGATATATTTAATATATATACACAATAATAAACAATAACAATCGCAGTATCACATCCACCCACCCCTCCAGCAAATACACCAGCATCACTCCATCCAACTCTTCATCATTCCCTAGGACAGTGTGACATGCCTGAAACTTTCTTTGCTTACTCATACTAGTGCCCTCAGTGTACAGTAAGAATCATTTGATGCTGGGATATGCAGAACACTAGTATGAGTAAGAACAGTAAGTTTCAGGCATGTAACACTTTCCTATTCAGGGTTAGCAGGGGGTGCATTAAGCCTGTCGTGAGATGCACCCCCCCTCCATTGTCTGTTCTGTATATCCCAGCATCAAATGATTCTTACTGTACACTGAGGGCACTAGTATGAGTAAGCACAGTACGTTTCAGGCATGTCACACTGTCCTAGTCAGGGTTAACAGGGGGTGCATTGCACTTAAATCCCATGGAAAACCTGCCATGAAATGCTCTTCCCCGCATACGTTTCTATCCTTCTACGCCAGCATTATGTAAATTTAATAGCATAAATTGAATACCAATACATGTGTATGTATAGGGTGGACAGGTCTGAAAACAGAATAGTCCATGGTAGGTGAGGGATTATTATGTTTTATTTTTTCATTTATTTCATTGACTTAAACAATAAGAATAATATTTCCTATCTTAAAAAAGGATTTGATGGTTCTTTTGATGTTGACACATGGTTGATACATTGTTTTTAGTACTTGTCTTTTGTAGGCATGTGAACCTTTGGTCCCTTTTCAGGACAGCTGATTGCCTATTTTGGATCAGAAGGCTGTTGTTTTCGACCTGTCTGAGAAACCCACCCTACGCACAGGCTAACTGCATTAAAATCGCATGCCTTTGAACCTATACATTAGTATGAAGAGCCATGCCATGTGAAATACTTTGAACCTGCTACACAAAATACATTTTGTGACTCGCAAATTTGTGACTTTATAAACTCTGAGAATCTCAGACTTTTTTTCGCGCAAATTTACGACTTCTATCTCGGAATATTACCCCCCCCCCCCCTCCCCTCCTCCTCCGGCTATGATTTTTTTTTCCTACTGGCCCGAATACGCCGTCGTTGGATCTACTGTGCTCCTAGTAAAAAAAAGTTAGTCTGGAGCCCTGCCAGGTACCATCTCCAATACTTAGAATTGGCTTTACAAGGAGACAGTGTTCATAATACACACACAATTGTTTGGTCTACATACGTTTTAACATAAGTAAGCTATGCAACAGCAGAGAGAATAAAAGGGCGAATGAAGGTGTGTAAACAAACCAAGATCAATAATCCCATCCACTTACCCTCGGCAAGCACCTCTCCCTAATTCCTTGTTCTACCTGTGTATATTGAACTACCACCAGCATCATAACTCATGATTACTTGGCAGTTATTCTGTACCTTCTTACATACACAGTTTGTCTATAACTTATGTAACTGTCACTACCAGTATATATCACTGAATGATAACTATACTGGCTAATTGAGCTGCCACCCAGTATTTTAAGATTTTTTTTTTTGAAGCCCCCTGTAAATTTGGTTTAGGTCAGGGTAAAGACGATTATTAGGGGATAGTTTTGCTGCTCCTCCTAATATGGAAACTCCTGAAACGGCTCAGCATCAAGTTCCAAGATTTAATACTTAAAATCCATGCCGTTGTATCCAACACAGTAGCCATTTGAGGGACCTAAAGTTCACATATCCTGTTACATCATCAGGCATCATTCATCCCAGGTGCATCTCTGCCCCAAGGCCGTTGATTAAATGTTTTATGATCATTTAGGACAGCGTGCGTGGTTGCCGTTCATAACGTAGCACATTTATATAATTTTTATATTAATATATTGGGGGGGACATTTTAACCAGATTTGAATATTGGGGGATTGATGTGCCCCCCCCAATATATATTATGATTACAGCCCTGCTCTGCCCAGTCAGCTCTGTATTCCTACAGTAATAAATTGCAGTAAAAATACAAATTGTAACACTAGTGTTTTTCCAGAGGACAGTAAAATACTGTAAGGTCTGATTCTTGACCAATTAGTGAGTGAATTAGAGTCAAGCAATAGGAGACAAAAATGTGTACAAATCAAGTATCTTTATTTACACAAAAGTCGATCATCTTTTTTGTGTTGGTAAAAAAGATAAATGAATAAATGTAGATAACAGCAACCGATGCATGTATCTTGATATTGTGATGCTGTACAGTAGGTACGTCTTTAGTTCTTTATAGTGACAAATATTCAGACAGATCAAGAGAAGAGCAAACCATCTTCATGGTGAGACTGATTAGGAGGAGTCAATATAAAAGGCAGTCATTTATCTATTATGTTAAAGGTAAAATGCTTCTGCCAAAAAAACTGTGACACACAAAGGTATCACTTGGCCTAAATTACAATTAAAAACTTTTTTATGGAGGGCATTTTGCAAATGTCTAGTGCTACATTGTCCCTGGCTATAAATACAGATTTCTAGTCGTTTAGTGCAACATTCTCCCTTGTGCTTCCCCTCCCTCCCTCTCTCTCTATTTCACACATACACAGGAGGAGGACTGCAGAGACTTGTGTGATACCTCATTATTACCTCATCATAAAAAGACAGTTTCTAAAGCAATCTGTTTATCTCTATGGCAACTGACCACGGTGTCATAGTGGTGCATACTCCTCACAAGAAGGGGGGGGGGGGGGGGCAGAGAAGACAACCAATGGGAAGCAGGAAACCAGCAACACGAGGAAGGTGGAGGAAAGCTGACCCCTATTGGTCATATCTTGGTTCCATTAATCATATCCTAGACAAATGGGGACCATTTAGAAACTCGAGTGTCACTAATTTGAACACCTTTATTGATCCACATGTACATGTATAATAATAAACAATTACTGCTTGTGTGTGTATACTTACTGGTGGATACTCTGGTTCTCATAATTGTGCAAGGCTGCCCCCCCCCTCAGTCTGAGGCTGTGTAACACGTGAATGGTGAATGGTGGGGAAGAGGAGACTCTTGGGGAGGGACTCAGAAAACAAGCCTGCAGTTTCCAACTGCTCCACTACGCATACTGACAACATTAGGAAACAAGGTTAGCTCATGCACACACATCGATGAAAGGCCATATTAGAGGTGGAAATGAAGTAGATAATATGTATAGGTAACATGTTTTAAAGCCTGAAGTGTTAAATACGTGTGTGTAGCTTAAAGAGATTTGGACCAGCGCTGGTCTCTGTATAAAAAAGTGCTATCTAGGCCAGGAGAGACATGACCTTGACCCAGTTTACAGCTTTAGTTAGTGACTCTGGCTCTACCTTTCAGAATGAGATTTTCTGCTATTGTGGGATGATGTCTCACCTTGGCAACCTGCTATATTCATGTCAACGCCAAGCTCTCCAAAATCCCTGAATATCTATTGGAAGAAGAAAAAAGACATGGAAAAAAAGATGTTATCATGTTTGCTTTTCGGCTACTTTTTCCTCTCTTCGAATTTCCTTACTTGATTTAATCACAATTCTAAATTTGACAGCCTATTCCAAGCATGCAAAACTTTGTATGCCTTCAGCGCAACAAGTGACAACACAATGTTGCCTAAGAACAAAAAACAACCAAAATGGTCTCAAATATGTTTTGGGCCTGCCCTCTCTCTTACTTGCTCTTTCCCTTTATATCTCTTTTTCTATTTGTCACATGCTCTTTGTCAAACCATTCAGATTACATATTCACGTCTCTCAGAATGTGATTCGTAGTCAATTAGTCCCCCCAGGATTTTGCGGGCCTTTTTTGTGATAGTTGCGCGCTAAAATTCCTGATTTCGCAGGAGCTTTTCCAAAAAGTTGCGATGAAAGTTGCAGTGTTTTTTAAGTGTTTGTTGCGATGAAATTGCGGGAGCAAGTGAAAGTTGCGATAAAAATTTGCGAATTTCTCTCTTTCCTTCTTCTCAAATTTTAATTGAGTTATTAGTTGAAAAATAAGTAATTAATAAACAAACATTCATTAAAGAATAAAACCATTGAGAAATGGTATGTCCCGCCTCCTGCCAGAGTCATGTAGGCCTACTTCCGATGCCACATGCCAGTTAAAGATTTAACCAGTGTTGGGAACACGAGTTCAGTTCATAGTTCACACATTTTAAAATGAACTGGTTCAGTTCATATTTCAGAATTCAACATTTTGAACTTAATTTCACAACTCCAAAAAATAAACTAGTTCAGTTCTTTTTTTCAATATGTTGGAAGATATAATTTTTCTAAATGATTTCCACAGCCCATATAGAACCACAGACAAGCTGAAACGGTGTCAGATTTCATCTTCATATCCAATTTGTAATCCTTATCCAACAGTGTTTTACATTCGCATTGAAGGGAGGAATCTCCCCTTTTTTAACAAAAAAGATTGGAATCTCTATCTGTCTGCAATACCGCTCTCGGCCTCTAACTAACTTCAGCGCTCTCACGCTTGCCAGGTATAAACAGGAGAAGAAAGCACACGCAGACTTCTGGTTGGGCAACCCTGGATACAGGACTGTTTACGGTGTGTTTTTCGCCTGGAAGTCTCTAGAAGTCTGGCGAACGAATATTGAACGAAATTAAAAATAGTGAACAGACACCAGAATGAACGCGTTCACAGTATCGTTCATTCAGGCAGTAGCCTAATACAGTACGTTTAGTTCACGTTCACCAAAGTTATGAATGAGTTCATGAACTTTCGTTCAATGAACGCGTTCGTGCGCAACACTGGATTGAACCCCTACCGGAGAGAGTTGTGGGAGACAAAGATGTTTGATCAAAGTTGCAGGAAAATTGCAATGATTGGTTAAAATTGCAATGTTGCGCTGAATTCGCGGGGAACTGTCGAATTTGAGTGAATTGGTGCGATCGCAACATGGCAAATTCCTGGAGGGTTTGGTTAATGCTTCTCAACCAACCACACACACACAACCACCCCACATACGTTTTTCAGTGTCTTCACTGTGACAGTGTCTGCAAAGCTGAATGTGGAGAAGTCCAGTATGATGGTGTGTATGTCCAGTCTCCGCCAATCCTCTCCATCTCCCTCTATTGCAGGGATGATCATCTGGTTCATGTCCACGGTGGCCCCAGTGTCGGAGACAGTGCTGTCTCTCCTGAAAGCCCAGTTGAAATGCCCGATGGTGGGTACCCCGATAATGGACAGGGGTATTCCGTTCCCCTGGTCTGTTTGCATGTCGTCACGCTGGTCTTTGCCACTGAACTTCTTTTTCTCACGCTCCATCACTGCTTCCTGCTGCCTCTTCATGGTCAGCATCTTCTTGACGTCAATCCCGCTCTGTGATACAAGACAACACTGCTGTCAGAGGACACCGGAGAGAGTACAATGATGAAAGGAGTCATTTTGCACAAACCTTCTCTTCCAGGGCTGTCTTGTAGAATTCTTCATTAGCATAGTAGAGGGCGGTGGATGATTGGAAGATGGTGATGCCTGGTATCTTTTTAGCCTGCAGGAATAAACGGGAGATTGGCTATGGATCATTCTAAATATTGACACATTGATTCCTTTTCCCGGTGTAATGGTATAAACTTGACAGTGACAAGATAGGGGTCCGTGTGTGTGTGTCTCTCTCACTTCCTCATAGGTGTCCATGTCCAGGTACAGCTCTGTCCCGGGGACGTGTCCCAGGACAGAGTACCTGGGCCTGGGAGAACAGAAAGAAGGAGAAAACACTGAGTACTGGAGCAGATACAACAGCACTGTGTTGACACACAGAAGGTGGCTGGTCCAGACTCACAGTTGGCTCCTGAATATGACAGTGAGCAGGGCAAAGATGATGGAGGCAATCAGACCCAAACCAAGGTTTAATAGAATGGTGCACACCAGAGTTACCACCCACACCATATATGGGAGAAGCACACAGAGAGTCTTTTAGGTGTTTATTAAGCAGTGGCTTAACAATGTCTTGGTGTATACTATGTCTATCTAGTCCTTCAATGTAGACCTTCTACAGGTGTAAGTAGCCTGTAATGTCTGCGTCTTACCAGATCAACCTTGTTCTGTTTCCACAGAACTGGAATGTCTCCAAACTGCATGAACATGCCCTTTAGGTTTACGAACAGAGTGGCGGTCAGGACAGCCTATAGGACGGAGGACACACAGACAGTCAATAGTGTGTTAGTGTGTGTATGTTTGTTAATCAACACTAACAGAAGGTATAATTGTGCATGTGTGCACGGGCAGGGGGAATTACCTTGGGCAGTTCCTCAAACAGTGAGCCCACTTTCAGAATAACCACCAGTATAAGGACTGATGAGAACACGCTAGCCATCTGACGAAACACAAGCAACACGTGAATCATAACCTGTGCGTGTGTGTCTGTGTTAATGGGTGTTTGCAAGAGTGGGTGTTCTTCACCTTCGGTCTGGAACCTCGGGTTACCATGGATGACAAGCTGTCCCTCACGGCTCGCATTGCTACAGTCTCCTGTTCGTTAAAATTCACCCTCTTCAACATCCGGAAGATACCTGGAGATACCAGGAGATACCTGTCTGAGCATTCCACCCAGCTGCTAGTCCAAGCACTTGTTCTCTCCAAGTTGGACTACTCACTTCTCGCCGGTCTCCCGGCATGCACAACCCACCCTCTCCAGAGGATTCAGAACGCAGCAGCCCGCCTGGTCTTCAACTTACCCAGACGCTCCCATGTTACCCCGCTCCTCATGTCCCTCCGCTGGCTACCCATCACGGCCCGTATCAGATTCAAGACCCTGTTACTGGTACCTGGTACCTTCCAAGCGGTGAACGGGACTGCACCAGACTACATCCAGTCCACTCCTCCAGCCTTACACCCCCACCCGCCACCTTCGGTTTTCTTCTGACAACCGTCTGGTGGTCCTTCCTCTCAAGAGCGCCCACTCCCATCCCAAGCTCTTCTCCTGTCTGGCCCCCCCAATGGTGGAATCACCTCCATCAGAAACACTGAGGGCCTCATGTATGTACATTTGCAAACGTAACATTATTAGCGCCATGGACAACACGCAGAAAGCGCACACTGTGATACTTCAGTTTACGTCGTATTTACGGAACCTGCAGGTCATCGGGTAATTGGCGCCTTTCTCCGCCCCTGATACCGTACATTGCGAGCATTAAACGTGCAATTGAATGGGCCTCCTTCTCTCTTTCTATCATGGATCAGTCACAAAAATCAAAACAGCGATGACTGTTTGAAATGATCTTGATGCCAATATTTGTAATGTAGCGAGGAATGGAAACTACTGGAATGGAATGTGAATGCTGAGTCGGAGATTCAATGTAATCTTTGATTTCTTCCAGTAACTGTAATATTGCATGACTGCTTAATCTGTAACGCGTAATGATTTATGATTATTCAACTCAAAAAGTGTGATCCTTGTGGCAAAAATCCTTTGGCCTATGTCTTTGTCTTGCTCGAGTTACTGCTGCCATTTGACCAGGAGGCATAGGCGCATCCTGGTTTATGCCTGCTTTTAACAGGCAGAGAATTTTCACCGCAAAATAGAGGTGCACTTTCACAGGCGTTTTTTGTACATACCGCAGAATACATAATTAGGCGCAATTTATGCATCCCCTCCTATCTCTTTATGATCATCACTTTCCCCTGATACTCCCGTGAATGCATATGCATGACATGGAAAAGCACAATTTGGCACGTTCAGTGTCGACAGACAGCAGGCAGTCTGCGCTTTTACTTTAGTGCGGCATGTTTGTACACACCTCGCCATGCTTTTACACGTACATTACAAAACAAATACGCCTTATGTTTCTTCCCATTGGCACCTATTTGCTTTTCACAATGTATGCTTCATGATTTGGCTACCCGCAATGTTTTTGGGGCTATCTCGTTGTTTATGACCATTGACCTATGCACTTTTGTAAAGCTCTCTCTTGGAAGTTGCTTTGGATAAAAACGTACGTATGTAAATGTAATGTAAGAGTGTATGTGTCTGTGTGTGTGTCTTACCTGTGTCTTTCCCCCTGTGCTCTCCTGGACCATACTGCGGGACATGGAGGAGGTCACAGCATAGCATTGGAAGAACCCCCCGACTGAGTTACTGACACCCAAAGCCACCAATTCCTATGGGGAATGGGGGGTAGGGGAGAGACATACTACAGTGTATATTTGTGTGCAACAGCCTGACAGGACAAAAAGTATATCAGAAGAAAAGGACCATTTTGATTAGTAAAACCACCTAACTTTTTTTTTTTTTACTTAAAACCATAATCCAATACGTGGTTCTAACAGAGAGACAGAGAGAGAAAGTCCCAGTAGGTAATGAGATAAGAGAGAGAGAGAGAGGCAAAAGCGTATGTTGCACGGGGTTGTGAAGTTTGTGTGAGACTCAGTCTGTATGTGTCAGCACATATCCAGGAGTGGTAGGATGTCACCCAACAGTGACAGTGTGACTAAGTGTGATGGTACATGCTAAACACGGTCTGACATAAAGGCTGGATGAGTCTGGCTGTGCTGGACCTGTACCCATATTACTATGAGCTGTGTACATGGCCATGAGTCATGCAATGCTTAGTCATGGTACTGTACAACAATTTTGCAAATGTACAGTATGTGTAGGTATTCTGTGTGTCTGTGTATGTATGTGTGTATGTGTGTATGTGTGTATGTATGTATGTATGTATGTATGTATGTATGTATGTATGTATGTATGTATGTATGTATGTATGTATGTATGTATGTATGTATGTATGTATGTATGTATCTGCAAGTGTTCAAAGAAAGGTTTCTGTGGGAAAACCTTAGGCTAAACTAAAATTATATCTGTAGTTCCAAATTTTGAATTTGTTTTCAGTTTTTGTATTAGATGTCCTGTTAAAGTTTCACAAAGACATACTTTTGCTATTACAAATGACGTAAACTTATGTGTATGGCAAGTTTGATCCAGATGTATGTAAACTAAACCAAACACCAAGTCTATGTGGAGGGTGCATGCACAGTGCAGGAATTTCCATTTCACTGAAATCCCATTAGATGGGGCTATTTTCACTAGCACTCAAAATGTATTTTCATGTGAATTTCACTATAAATAAAAATGTCTGTGATAATCTGCATTGTTTACTGAATGATTGTACAACGAATGCCATCGAAAATATTTACAGTATAATGAACATTTTTCAAATGAAATATCCATCCTGGTGGGGGAAAAGAGGGAAAGGAGAACATGGATGGGAGAAAGGGGGGAGGGGGTTAGGAAACAGGAGAGATGGGGAGGGTGGAGGGGAGCAGAATATTGGTTATGTGGGTGAAAAGCAGATGTAGTAAATGGTGATGACTAAAATCTCATAATTTAAACTTTTTGACTGCTTGCACTAATATACTATAACTGCACCATAGTGCACTGTACTGTTATAAATATAATGTAATGATACTGAATGAGACCGAGACTGACGCACACACAGACAAGCAACAGTGTATCTCTGTACATTTTATCTCCATATTCTGTTTTGTGAGTGTACTCTGACCTTATATTTGGTGACCTTATGACCCATACAGACGCACACTATAAATACACGCACTAGAACAGCACACTGTGTGCTGGTACGGTCTGTTTCTATCTTTCTTATAGTCTTTCTTACTTTAAAGTCCCTGTGCACTCCTACTGTCTATTTCCTTAGAGATCATTCGGACTCCGGAACCTGATACTGTATCAATTTTGGATCCATTGAACATATGTACACCCCACATACACACACATACACACAAACTTACCCACTGGGTATTTCACTTACAACACTAATATGATATTGCTCCCTCAGTTTGGTGTAGTATGATATGATTGTTACCACAATAACCTTTTGGAAAGGCAAAAGGCAAGATGGTCTTCACATGCATGAAGTTGGCATGCAGTTTTGTGTACAAAATTTAGCACATAAGTGTGTGTGTGTAGCCTTTTGGGTCTGTTTCATGAATCTCCATTTACAACACAAGATGCTTGACACGTGTACAGCAACAGACAGACAGTGGCGCTTTAGTGGTCACTCAATCATAGATCATTGCAGGGAGGGAGGGAAGAGAAGTTATAGACAAATGGAAAAGTTATGGACTTACCATCATGAGTTCTATGGGGATGGGCATTGGCAACTTTTTCCTGTGGCAGGAGTTGAGTTCTTTGACCACAATGAGGATGGACAGAACTACCAGACTGACCACAAAGGTCCCGATGTTGGTCTTAGGAAGTAGCGAACAGACATTCACCAAGGTCTGGGGAAAAAGAGAAGGAGATGGAGGAAGACACTTCAGGAGAGAGATTTCGGTCAGCACCACACACAAGACAGGCACACACTAACAACATCTAAAACCAAATATTTTGACACAACTTGGCTGAACCACAACAACATTGGCTCAAATGTTACCAGAAGTAAACAATAGTACAGGAAGCTAACTGTCCCTAAACTGGTATATCTGATCCAAACATTTCAGGGTTTAAAGTTTTCAAGTCAAAGATACTTGTAATTGTCCCGGTAATAATCAAATTCAAGTTGTGTGTTTGTCCATCAAATGTGCATGAATGTGTCTGCATACTCACATAAATTTGAGACAGTGGTCCGTTAAACTTAATTGTTTCAACTCCAAATATAAATTTGAGCTGTGAAAGAACCACTTGGATGGCTGCAGCGGTTGTGTAGCCACAAACCAGAGGCTCTGAGAGATATGTTGCTAAGAAACCAAACCTCACCAAACCCAGAAGGATCTGTGTGTGTGTGTGTGTGTGTGTGTGTGTGTGTGTATGTGTGTGTGTGTGTGTGGTTGAACAGGAGAAAGGAGTGGGGCATTGGGAGGAAGACAAAGAGAAATGGCTCAATTAAATATTGCGTTCGATATTTTGTCTGGGGCAGTAAATAGATATAGCTTTGATGGAAACACACCTGGAAGATTCCCACCAGCAGACTGAGAGAAGATGCCACCTGTACCTTGTAGGCATCCTGCATCGCTGTATCTAACACCGCAGTTCCATTGGTCCCATTGTAAATCATGAATTGGCTGTCTGGTGCCATCCTTTCTGTCACACTGCCAACCATAACACTGATCACAGCAAATGTACCTTGGGGACAAACACACACATTCTAATACTAGGTTTTTCATCAGTCCCGAGATGCTCGCTCTCACCCTTTCCCTCCCTTCTTCCAACTCTTTCTCTTACCTATGGATATGTGTCTGGACGTGCCAAAGAAAAAGTAAACCAGAACCGGGTAGAAGGAGGTGTAGAGGCCAAACACAGGAGGAACTGATGCCAGAAGTGCATAGGCCATACCTTGAGGAAAAAGGCATGTTAATATTATGTGGGACGTTTAACTGGACATGAGAAACCTTAACTAATTAATTTGACTGTCTCTTATTATACCCCACCTTAAAATACAATTGTAGATGTTTACTCATTGGGTTAGTAGAGTACCTAAAGACCCTAATTACACTTTTTATAAAGCTGTGTATGTGTCCATTTGTGTCCGTTTGTGTCACTGTGTGTGTGTGTGTACAGACGGACCCTGAGGCATGTGCATGATGCCAACACTGATGCCCGCGACGATGTCTCCCATGATATACTCCCTGAAGCGGTACAGGGGTAGCCAGGACAGGACGGGTATACAGCCCAGCACAGTGCGCTTCAACCTGGGCCCTGAACATCTGACGCCAGGTGGTAAGGGGTGGTGGATGGAGGAATTGGGTGAGGAAGAGAATCAGAGAGGAGAGTTAATCAATATATTTCTATAGTCTCCCCACACTTAATTTAATTAAAGTATACTAATCCTGTCCTAACATCATTGACAGGTTATCAGAAGATCGGATCAAGTCTGTCTGTGCTAGGCTGTGATGCCAGTCAGCACTCTCCTGATTCACGAGAGAGAGAGAGAGAGAGAGAGAGAGAGAGAGAGAGAGTGTCCATATGTAGTTTGAGTGATAGACCTGCTGCAGCATGACCTTTATCCGCTGGCAACCCTGTGGGCTGTGTTTAACCTTACAATAACAAGCTCCAGATCCACAACCGGGAAGGTGACAGTGTAACCATGACACATATATTATCAGATATGACAAATGAGGAAATTTAACATACTGTACTCTATATTCATGATAAGAAACTTTGGCAGCAGATGAGTGTAAAACAGATTACAAGACAAAATGAAGTAATGTAAACAACTACCTTTATTTTTTTGAGACACTTTTAAAGTTATTTTATTATTAATGCAGTAATTTTTAGGTATTTGATATTTTTTAAATTACTTTCTCTTTTTTGATGCAGTAAATGTTTGGGTCAGGAAATGTTACACAGTCTGGTATCTGTTTGGTATCTCCCCACGTCATATCACCATGAACACTATGTGAAGTGGTGGACGATGTTTCTGTCACAAGAGTGCTGCGCTGGCTCTGATCCAGAGGATTGAACAAACGACCTAGACTAAACTGGACATTTCTCTCTCCCTCTCATATATAATGTCACTTCCTCTCAACTTCTTCCTTTCTAATCCCATCCCTATCAATGTATCGGAATTGCTAAATAACATGCATTTTTATATTAATTCATAAATACGCTTCAACATCAATTGAAATGTATCCCAGCTAACAGCTCAGCCTTACAAATAAATACATTCTGGTAGAAAATGGAGCTAGGCCTACATAGGGTACGTAGTATGTTCAACAAGCCAATCATCCGTAGGCTACAGGCCAAGCAGTATGCAAAGAAGCAGCTGGTTATGCTGATAGCATGCCTGTATGCAAGTAGTGGGACTGTAGTCTATGCCTCCCTAAAATGTTATTATGTAAAGTATTGCCTAGATGGGCAACAGTAGGCTGTAACGACCAATATTGTCCAGTTCATTTCTACCGTGCGTTACACAGCATAACAGTTTTCACATCCAAAAGTCCTAGTTGAATATAATGTCTACACACATTAAAATAATTTAAGATGTTAAAAGACTACACTCGATGTCATTTCATTGTTGATACATGGTCTACACATCGTCTTTTGATGTGGGTCTCGACTAGTTGAAGCAAACTAAATAAGCCACACAGTGCTAGAAATTAATTATTACGATGGAAGAATTATGGTTGTTATGCTGACATGACGGTCCTCATTCGATATGCTGCGTTGATTGTTATACTGACTAGCCTAATTTTCTTTTCATCAGCAAGTTTTGGCTATTTTGGGTCAATCAGCTTCAAATGGCGCAAAACACGACAAAGCAATAGACTAATAACGGGCGCTAGGCATAAGCAGAAAAAGCAGTTTAAAGATTGATACATATTTAGAAAAAAAAAAAAAAAAAGTATAGGCCACAATAATTTTGATTCTAGGCTATTTATTACAATAACAAAACTTGCTAAAAGTTTAACAAAACCAATTCTTATAGTAGCCTGTCTGTAGTTTTATCATTCAAATTCAGGGAAGCGATTGAACACCTCTGCTTCCAGCGATTAAGAAAAATCCCTCTCTCCCTCTCATATCCCATCCCTCTCTCACCTCAAAGAATCTTTCAACTGTTGTCTCAGGGGGGGTTTGTTGGAGTGTGTCCTCTTCCGGGCTCTCATGTCCAGACAAGGTTCATCCAGAACGTCTTTCTCCACATAAAACTCTTTAGTCCCCAGCGCCACCATGGTCAATCTGTCCTGGTTCTCCTTGACTTTGTCTCTATCTAACTACAAGAAAGTTTGCTGCGATGAAAGTGAACAGGTCTATGAAAAAGCTTCTCTGTTTCACAGGTGTTTGTCCAGGTTGGTTGTCTGAGAACAGTGAATGGGATGTTGAACACTGACTGTAAGTGTGACGGTCTCTCCCTTGTTCTTATGAGGGAAGACACACACACACATTTATACACCACGCCTCCCCATACAATTATGAGTATATGTAGTTGTTTGATCTCTTGATGATTGACCTTGGGAAAACTCCAGCATGAATCAGTACACACACATTTATACATAGGTGCATAGATACATACAAGCATGCAGATATGCATAAATATGCAAATGCAAATTAAAACATTTATGAACCCATTTTAAAGTCTATATATACAATGATTATATAATATACAGTATGTTTGTCTCAGTTACTATGGGTTTTCTTATATTTGATATTGCCTTTCTTTCAAGTTCAAGTCTTTTATTGTCAGATGCACAGAACAACACAAGGTCAGACTGGGCACTGAAATTCTTGGGACAAGACAACGCAAACTTGCATAACATAACATGTAAGTATTCAGTTTAACATAGATTACATCTATGATAAGGTAAAATATAATAAACCTCCTAAATATACAAAATAATATACAATATACAGTACAGTATACTAAACCTCTAATACACATAATAACCCATTCTAACCTTATTAACCTATACTAACCTAAAGACAAGTGGGGTAAAATTAGTTCAATATTGTCCATGTGAACAGACCAGGTGAGGTCATTGCTGATGTTCACCCCGAAGAACCTGAAGCAGCTGACCTTTTCCATTTGGCATTTCTTGTTCTAACTTATCAAGTTGGTTTACTGTCTCACATGCATATGTACAACAATTACATTCCTACTGGCCTTTCAACAATAATAAACTGAAAAGATTCAAATGAATTGAATAATTACATATATATCCATAATGAAAATGAAATAATTGAAAAAAAGTGAGGTCAAAATGAAGACACGAGGAGAAACAAGAACTTACAAAGGACAAACTGTGGACAGAGAACAGTAAAGTAATACTTATCTTTCTTGTACCTGTATGGTACCTTGAAAATAACTTATACGTCCTCCAGCAATTGCGGAAAGTAATTGTTATGCAATATGGAATATTATATGGAGCTGTGCTGAATTGGACAGACTGTTCAGAGCGAGTTTAGACGTCCATAATCTACCTCAGAAAACACATAACACATCAACTGTTGATGCACCTTCTCCAAACAATTTCTTTAACCTCTCAATTTCACATCCATTGATCACAATCTAAATACCTACCTATATATCTTTGAGAGATTTATTGTTTACGTAGGTAAAATATTTGGTGTACAGAACATTTTGTTCCGCTTTAGAATTAAGTACTTTCAGTGGTGTGTGGGTTGTTGGTTTAGATGTTGCTTTGAGATGTTTGTTTTATAATTAAATATTTAGTAATGTTTTAATGGTCTGTATGTTGGTTTAGATGTTGCTTTGAGGTGTTTGCTGTAGAATTAGAATACTCAGGAATGTTTTAATGGTCTGTATGTTGGTTTAGATGTTGCTTTGAGGTGTTTGCTGTAGAATTAGAATACTCAGGAATGTTTCATTTTCAGTCAACAGGGATGGTAGGGATGTCAGCACAGAGTGTATATCCTTTCAATTGAATAAAATGAACCATGGTTTATGAAGTCTAAACAAAGCAGTACTATTTGTTGTAAACAAAGATGTGCAAGATTATTTAAAAGCACTGGATGTTCGAAATGAAGGAGCTTACTCAATATAAATGTAATATATATTTTTTTAGACAATAGGGATGTTATTTTTTAGGCAATAGGCATGCAGGTCTGGAATCTTTTTGACAGTACATTATCAGGGGAAAATCTCCCCACTTGAAACTGGCCCTTATATAAATAATTATATATACATATAATACAAATTCAGTTGATCATAAGTTCAAGGTCATGGTCTGTAGACAACTGTGAAACAGTATGCAAAGGAGCAGTGGGTTATGTGGGTAATTTTCCAGTAACCATCCCTTTCCATTAACCACTGAAGCTACTACATCTTCTCAGAATAATGATTAAGGAAATGTTAGTGCTAAGGTTGAGTCAAATATAGAATTAGCTAAGACTGGTTACCCTTTTTAGAAGCATATAAAGAGTTAATTAGCCTTAGTTTGGACCCTCCAGACATCTCCCCCAGTCTCTGAGTAACCAGCATTCAAGGTTAGGAAACAATTCTTTCAGGAATTACCTGTTTTATTTAGCCCTGGGGGATCGATAAATTACACTTTACTCTATCCTAACATGAACTAGCTTTGATACTTGTATTAATGCAATGCCAAAGGCCCCCCGATACCATCTCCAATACTTAGAATTGGCGTTACAAGGAGACAATGTTCACAATACACACACAATTGTTTGGTCTACATCAGGGGTGTCAAACATACGGCCCGCGGGCCGGAACCGGCCCCCAAGGAGGTTCGATCAGGCCCGCAGGATAATTTGAAAGTGGAAAAAATGCATAAAAGACATGGAATTAATATTTTTAATTCGCTGCAATTCTTTGCACTCTTTCCATCAGAGTAGAAGACAAGCCGCATCACTGAGACAGACTGAAAACAGCAGACGGTATCAATTAATACCTTGGTCTCTACTAGGGATGGGCGAACGATGCCTTGTGAAGCTTTGATGGTTTCTTCCGGATTGTGCCGGCCCAAAGAGCCGAACTATCGGCGCTTTGAAAATGAACAGCGTCATCTAGCAGCCGTTTAAACTGGCTGAATGAGGCGTAGTGGTTGTCTCCGACGGTAGACTACCCTACGTTATTCAATATTTAATTAAGGCTACATGTGTTCATTTTGATCTGATATTAGTGCTCACACATTAAAATGTTGTGATACATCCGTAGGCCTTTAGAATTATGTCATTTTCTCACAGTAAAAGTTAAAGAATATCGTACGAGATCCACTGGACTGGGGCGCGAACTTGGGATCCCAGATTCGCATTAACAATATGTAATCGTACAACGCTTTAACCAACTACACCACCGAAGAGATCATTACTTGTTAAAGCGGTTGGACGGGCTTTATACGATATGGTCTTTATATCAATTAAACTAGATAACACAGAAGAAAGACATGATATTTTGGTTATTTATAGCAGAGTATGGTATAATTTTAATGGTCCGGCCCACTTGACATCTCCCTAGGCCGTATGTGGCCCACGATGCGAAATGAGTTTGACACCCCTGGTCTACATACTTTCTTAACATGAGTAAGCTATGCAACAGTAAGATAATAAAAGGGCGAATGAAGGCTGTGTAAACAAAACAAGATCAATAATCCCATCCACTTACCCTCGCAGGTACGTCTCCCTCATTCCTTTTTCTACCTGTGTATATTGAACGACCTTCAGCGTCATGACTTATGATTACTTGGCAGTTCTTTTGTAACTTCTAACTTAAACAGTTTGTCTATAACTTGTTTCTGTCGCTACCCGTAAAATGTGGCTGAATGATAACTATACTGGCTAATTGAGCTGCCACCCAATATTTTAAAAAGTTTTTTTTGAAAGGCCCCTGTAAATTTGGTTTAGGTCAGGACGATCATTGGGGGATAGTTTTGATGCGCCTCCTAATATGGAAACTCCCGAAACGGCTCAGCATCAAGTCCCGAGATCTAATACTTAAAATCCATGCCGTTGTATCCAACACAGTAGCCATTTTAGGGACCTAAAGTTCACATATCCTGTTACATCATTAGGCATCATTCATCCCAGGTGCATCTCTGTTGTCATGGAGTCAACATTGGGGAGTCTGAGGGTCCCCCCCTGAGAACTTTTTACGTTTAGTTATAAATATGATTAAATTTTTTATGATAATTTGTGACAGAGTACCTGTCGTAGCGTAGCACATTTATTATTTTTTATATTTTTACATTTTATCAATATATTGGGGAAGACATTTGAACCAGATTTGAATATTGGGGGGGGGGGGGGGGGGGGGGGGGGGGGGGGATGTGTCCCCCCGAAGATATATTACAGCCCTGCTCTGCCCAGTCAGCTCTGTATTCCTACAGTAATAAATTGCAGCAAAAAATACAAATTGTAACACTAGTGTAGCCTACTGTTTTTCCACAGGACAGTAAAATACTGTACGGTCTGAATCTTTAACCAAGTACTAATTAGTTTCCAATTAGTTAGTGAATTAGAGAGTGAATAAAAGACAACAATAATTACAAAATATAGCTGCAAGCAACTATGAAGTGGCCAAGCATGTCAGATGACCAAGAATAAACTTAAAACATCTTCAGAAGATCAAAGATTTACTGAGATACGACACAACTTTATGTATGGCGGCTCTCCTGCTGATTTCGATTGGCTGTACTGGACAAACGGTTTCGAAAATCAAAAATAATTGTGATGTTTGTGTGAGGATTGCTTTGACTATATACAGCGACACAGGTAGTTAGCGACTGAGGTAGGCTATACCTGGCTTCGTGACTCACAGTGTCGCTAAACAGATAATCAGTGACATGACAGGCGCGTTGGCTTTGGCTGGATTCGAAACTCTTACGTTGCCCTTGCCAGGATACCAACTCATCTTAGTGAGCTATACTCTTGGCACAAGTTAAACAGCTGTAATTCAGTCATATTTTGACATGTCAAGGTGATGTGGTCTGAAGATAATCTGTGCCAAGCTTGGTGAATATTGGATACTTTTTGTAGGAGGAGTATGGAAAAAACATTTTATTCATTCATTCAAAATGGCGGACGCATCAATTTGGCTGGTGTCACAAATTAACGTGTCAGACACGGGATCTCCTAAGATATCACGAGGCAAAGGAATAACTTAAATAAGATCAACAAATCAACAGTTATTGGTCAAAACACAATCAAGCCTATTGTAGAGCCCCCTAGAGGTAAAATGAAACTACCTGTTTCAGACATCTTACAGTAATAACAGGGTCCTGACTCCATAATATACCAAGTTTAGAGTCAATCCATCAAAGAGAAAATATGACATCACTTCCCTTTTGCCGCCTTAGTTGCTGAATTGGCTGTAACTGACTAACGGTTGCGAAAATCAAAAATCAATCAGATAACTTTTGTGAGGCTTGGTCTGAAGATCATCTCTGGCAATATTGAAGATTAAAAAAAAATTGTAGGAGTACAAAAACCTTTTCCTTCAAATTTAAAATGGAGGAAAATCTATATAACTGGGTATGACATCATAGAGTGCGTTACACTCGTCTTGATCCAGGGAATCCAACCACACCTAATTTTGGAAAATGAGGTATATGGTTCAAAAGTAATGTGTGTAAACACACTTTCAACTTTGACCCATTGGTGGCACTAGAGGGCTCCAATGGGAGACATGAAACTTGGTTAAATTGATGAGGGGACTAGCCCCAAAGAGTGCTAAATTTCACAACTTTTTACCATACGGTTCTAGGGGCTGCCTTAGACTCCAATGGCGGAAGAAGATACGTAATAATAATAAGAAAAGGTACAAACACTTCGCAGCTTCGCTGCTTTGCCACCAATCAAGTATATTTATTTACACAAACCCCATCAATATAACTTCCGAAGATATATTTACAGCTGCATTGAAAGTCGATCATCTTTTTAGTGTTTGTAAAAAAGATAAATGAATAAATCTAAATGACAGCAACAGATACATATATCTTGATATTGTGATGCTGTACAGTAGGTACGTCTTTAGTTCTTTATAGTGACAAATATTCAGACCTATCAAGAGAAGAGCAAACCATCTTCATGGTGAGACTAATCATGTATCCATTGTGTTAAAGGTAAAACCCTTTTGCCAAAAGATTGTCGCACACAAAGGTATCACTTGGCCTAAATGACAATGAAAAACATCTTTCGCAAATGCCTTACAGAAACAGTCTCAGTTTTGTCCTCACAGTCAACCTCTCACTCCTTCTCTACACTTCCTCTCTTGCTATAAATACAGATTTCTAGTCGTCTAGTGCTACATTCTCTCTTGTGCTTCCCCTCCCTCCCTCTCTCTCTTTTTCACACATACACAGGAGGACTGCAGAGACTTGTGTGATACCTCATTATTACCTCATCATAAAAAGACAGTTTCTAAAGCAATGGCTCTGTTTCTCTCTATGGCAACTGACCACTCATAGTCATAGTCATAGTAGTGCATACTCCTCACAAGAGGGGGGGCAGAGAAGACAACCAATTGGAAGCAGGAAACCAGCAACATGAAGAAGGTGGAGGAAAGCTGACCCCTATTGGTCACATCTTGGTCACACAGTTCATGTCCTAAAAAAAATAGAAAAGTACAGCAGGAATGTTGGTGTTAGTTGGTTGTGGTCATTTATTCAATTGTCAATTGCACATTTTTATAAACAATTACTGTGTATGAATACCCACCAGTGGACATTCGTGGTTCTCATAATTGTGCAAGGCTGTCCCCCCCCTCAGTCTGAGGCTGTGTAACACGGCGTCGTGAATGGTGGGGAAGAGGAGACTCTTGGGGAGGGACTCAGAAAACAAGCCTGCAGTTTCCAACTGCTCCACTACGCATACTGACAACAGTAGGAAACGAGGTTAGCTCATACACACACATCGATGAAAGGCCATATTGGGCAGGGGAGGCAATAAAAAACATAATTCAAAGCATAAAGGGTTATATTTATGTGTTTAACTTAATATGGGTCGATGGTCTTAATGTGCAAAATGGTGCAATGGAGGCCAGGAGAGACATGACCTCGACCCAGTTGTCAGCTTTAGTTAGTGATTCTATGGCTCTACCTTTCAGAATGAGTTATTCTCTTGTATTAGTGGATGAAGATGTGTAAGTCTCACCTTGGCAACCTGATACATATATGTCCACACCAATTTCCCCCAAATCTCTGAAAATCTGTAGAGGAAGAACAAGTGGAAGAGGGTGAACGAAAATGCTTAAACGGGGGTAAAATAGAATTTAAATAATTGTGTTTGTCTTTTTTACCCCCAGTCTATTCCAAGCTCACAGAAGCTTTGTTTGCTTTCGTGCAAGGCCATTTATGAATGTGATAACACAATGTTACATAGGGACAAAAACAGGATCACAATAATCTAAAAATAGGGAGTTGGGAGATAGGGAAAAGTTGGCGGTAGGGAATTCTCGTGGTCTGCCCTTTCTCTTAATACCATTACACATCTATCTTTCCGTTTCTCTTTGTTTTTTCTATTTGTCACCTGTTTTTTCCAAAGACTTACAGATGACACATTCACCTCCCTTCTAAAGAATGTGACTTGTAATTAATGCTTCTCAACCAACCACACACACACAACC
Organism: Hypomesus transpacificus; assembly: GCF_021917145.1. Classification (NCBI taxonomy): domain Eukaryota; kingdom Metazoa; phylum Chordata; class Actinopteri; order Osmeriformes; family Osmeridae; genus Hypomesus; species Hypomesus transpacificus. The sequence goes on from NC_061077.1 coordinate 13,104,224, forward strand.
ACCCCACGTACATTTTTCAGTGTTTTCACTGTGACAGTGTCTGCAAAACTGGATGTGGAGAAGTCCAGTATGATGGTGTGTGTGTCCCGGCTCCGCCACTCCCCTCCATCGTCTTCCTCCCTTCCAGTGCTGGAAGTCTCGTTGGTCTCCGCGTCGCCATGATCGTCAGTTCCTGAGTCAGAGTCGGAGCCAATGCCATCCCTGTTGTAGGCCCAGTTGACCTGCCCGTTGATCTCCATTGGGGACAGGGTCATTCCATTCCCCTGGCCAAGGTGTGAGGTCCGTGGGGAGGCCTCGCCTTCGTTCATCCCTTTCCAGCGGTTCTTCTCAGCTTGAATGTCATCAGGCTGGTCTGTGTTACTGGATTGGTAGCCATTTATGCCATTCAAGCCATTCTACGGACCAGAGAGATGAGGAGTGAGTTATTCTGTGACGTTTGCCTTTTTGTGATTGTGTGTATTCGGGTGTGTCTCCCACCAGTTTCTTGGCCATCTTTTGGGTTTTTCTTTTCTCCTTCTCATTCTTACGCTTCATCTTTGCTTCTTGCTGCTTCTTCATGGTCAACAGCTTTTCAGTGTCAATCCCGCACTATATGAATACGAGAGGGAAATACAATTGCAATTCCTACATGTAGTAGACCAGAGAAAGAGAAGTCACAAATCCCTTTGCGCACAAACACACACACCTTCTCCTCCAGTGCCTCATTGTAGAGTTCAGCATTCGCATAGTAGACTGTGGTGGAGCACTGGAAAATGGTGATGCCTGGTATCTTTCTAGCCTACAGGGATAAACGAGGGCACTGCTATGAGTCATCAAAAATACTGTGTAAACCAAACAGTCGGCAAACAAAGGTTTTTTGTGTGTGTGTCTCTCTCACTTCCTCATAGGTGTCCATGTCCAGGTACAGCTCTGTCCCGGGGACGTGTCCCAGGACAGAGTACCTCGGCCTGGGAGAACAGAAAGAAGGAGAAAACACTGAGTACTGGAGCAGATACAACAGCACTGTGTTGACACACAGAAGGTGGCTGGTCCAGACTCACATTTGGCTCCTGAATATGACAGTGAGCAGGGCAAAGACAATGGAGGCGAGCAGGCCCAAATCCAGGTTTAATAGAATGGTGCACACCAGAGTTACCACCCACACCATCTACGGGAGAGAGTCTATTAGGACATTTATAAGGTGTCATTATTTATAGGCTACTTTGTGTGATCTTGTGTTGTTTAACAGTGTCCTGGTGTATAATATTTCTATCTAGTGCTTCAATGCAGACCTTGTACAAGTGTAAGTAGCCTGTAATGACTGCGTCCTACCAGATCAACTTTGTTCTTTTTCCACAGAACCGCAATGTCTCCGAACTGCATGAACATGCCCTTTAGGTTTACGAACACAATGACGGACAGGACAGCCTATTGGACGGAGAACACACAGACAGTCAATAGTGTGTTAGTGTGTGTATGTTTGTTAATCAACACTAACAGAAGGTACACATGTGCGTGTGTGCACTGGCAGAGGGGGAGGAGTTACCTTGGGCAGTTCCTCAAACAGTGAGCCCAGTTTCAAAATAATCACCAGTATAAGGACTGAAGAGAACACGCCAGCCACCTGATGAAACACAATCAACACATGAACCAAAACCTGTGTGTGTGTGTTTATGTGTTAATGGGTGTTTTTTTAAGAGTGTATGTGTCTGTGTGTGTGTCTTACCTGTGTCTTTCCCCCTGTGCTCTCCTGGACCAAACTGCGGGACATGGAGGAGGTCACAGCGTAGCATTGGAAGAACCCCCCGACTGAGTTACTGACACCCAAAGCCACCAATTCCTATGGGGAATGGGGGGTAGGGGAGAGACATACACAGTATATATATTTGTGTGCAACAGCATGACAGGACAAAAAGTATGGCAAAAGAGAAGGATCATTTTGGTTAGTAAAACCAATTGGTTTGTAATTGTTTTTGAAAAATTTGATGAAACCCTAAACTTCAAACCATAACCCAAAACATGGTTCTAACAGAGAGACAGAGAGAGAAAGTCCCAGTAGGTAATGAGATAAGAGAGAGAGAGAGAGGCAAAAGCGTATGTTGCACGGGGTTGTGAAGTTTGTGTGAGACTCAGTCTGTATGTGTCAGCACATATCCAGGAGTGGTAGGATGTCACCCCACAGTGACAGTGTGACTAAGTGTGATGGCACATGCTAAACACGGTCTGACATAATGGTTGGATGAGGCTGGCTGTGCTGGACCTGTACCCAGGTTACTATGAGCTGTGTACATGGCCATGAGTCATGCAATGCTTAGTCATGGTACTGTACTATTATTTTGCAAATGCACAGTATGTGTGTGTATTCTGTGTGTGTCTGTGTATGTATGTATGTGCAAGTGTTCAAGGAAAAGGTTCTGTGGCAAAACCTTAGGCTAAACTAAAATCATATACACATTTTGAATTTGTATTCAGTTAGTCGTGTTTAGATGTCGTGTTAAAGTTTCACAAAGACATAGTTTTGCTATTACCAATGACACAAAGATGTAGATGTTTAGATGTAGATAAACTACACTAAACACCTAGTTTATGTGGAGGGTGCATGCACAGTGCATGAATGTCCATTTCACTGAAATCCCATTAGATGGGGCTATTTTCACTAGCACTCAAAATGTATTTTCATGTGTATTTGATTGTATTTGTTGAAGGCTCACCTGGTTACTGTCTACCTTGTAGCCATGTTTGAGGCCAAAGGTTTTGCCCAAGGAAATGACAATGGCATAGCCAACGACAGCTATGGCAAACGCATCGCCTATCAAGTCTGGGAAGAGAGTCAAATCAGGGACCACAGGGGCATTCATCCTGGTGGGGAAAAAGGAAAATGAGAACATGGATGGGAGAAGGGGAGACCTACAGTATACAGACACACAGTAGAACACACACACACACACACAGAGTACACCTCTTCCTAGTCTGATCTGTTTCTATCTTTCTCCAGAATGAAGAGTTCCTGTGCACTCCTACTGTCTAGTTCCTTAAAGATCATTCTGACTCAGGCCTCTGTGTTCAGCACAGTAAGCAGGATAAGGCCAGAACCTGATACTGTATCAATCAGTTTGGATCCACTGAACACATGAATACAAAGACGCAAACACACACAAACTTACCCGCTGGGTATTTCTCCTACAACACTAATATGATATTGATCCTTCAGTTTGGTGTAGTATGATATGATTGTTGCCGCAACAACCTGTTGGAGAGGCAAAAGGCAAGATGGTCTTCACGTGTGAGAGAGTTGGCGTGCAGCTGTGCGTACAAGTATTAGCACATTTAAGTGTGTGTGTGTGTCCTTTTGGTTCTGTTTCATGAATCTCCATTTCCAACACAAGATGCTTGACACGTGTAGAGCAAGATAACAGGAATTCAAGCGTAAATTAGGGCCAATCATTTCCTAGAGGTCATCATTTCCCCCCAAACCTGTAGATTAATGAGCAACCAAGCATCATAGAGGTTAACAGAATCCCCATGACGATCCTTTGCACTGAATGTGCAGCAACAAACAGACTGTGGCCCTTTAGTGGTCACTCAATCACAGATCATTGCAGGGAGGGAGGGAAGAGAAGTTACAGACAAATGGAAAAGTTATGGACTTACCGCTATGAGTTCTATGGGGATGGGCATTGGCAACTTTTTCCTGTAGCAGGAGTTTAGTTCTTTGACCAGAATGAGGAAGGGCAGAGCTACGAGACTGACCACAAGGGTCCCGATGTTGGTCTGAGGAAGCAGCGAACAGATATTCACCAAGCTCTGGGGAAGAAGGGAAGGAAATGGAGGAAGACACTTCAGGAGAGAGATTTCGGTCAGCACCACACACAAGACAAGCACACAGAAACAACATCTAAAACTAATATTTTGACACAACTAGTTTACTAGGTTAATTGTCACATTCAAGTTGTGTGTTTGTGTTTGTCCATCAAATGTGCATGAATGTGTATGCTTACTCACATAAATTTGAGAGAGCGGTCCATTAAACCTAGGTTGTTCAACTCCAAATATGTATTTGAGCTGTGAAAGAACCACTTGGATGGCTGCAGCGGTTGTGTAGCCACGAACCAGAGGCTCCGAGAGATATGTTGCTAAGAAACCAAACCTCACCAAACCCAGAAGGATCTGTGTGTGTGTGTGTGTGGTTGGACAGGAGAAAGGGGCGGGGTATTGGGACGAAGACAAAGAGAAATGGCTCATTTAAATATAGCTTTCAATATTTTGTCTAGGGCAGCAAATAGATACAAAAGGAGCTTTGATGGAAACACACCTGGAAGATTCCCACCAGCAGACTGAGAGAAGATGCCACCTGTACCCTGTAGGCATTCTGCATCACTGTATCTAACACCGCAGTTCCATTGGTCCCATTGTAATTCATGAAGTCGCTGTTTGGTGCCATCCTTTCTGTCACACTGCCAACCATAACACTGATCACAGCAAATGTACCTTGGGGACAAACACACACATTCTAATACTAGGTTTTTCATCAGTCCTGTCCCGCTTGCTCTTATTCTTTCTCTCCCTTCTTCCAACTCTTTCTCTTACCTATGGATATGTGTCTGGACGTGCCAAAGAAAAAGTAGACCAGAACCGGGTAGAAGGAGGTGTAGAGGCCAAACACAGGAGGAACTGATGCCAGAAGTGCATAGGCCATACCTTGAGGAGAAAGGCATGTTAATAATATATGGGATGTTTAACTGTACATCAAAGCCTAATCACTAATTAATTTGACTGTCTCTCGCTGCCTGATGTTTGCTCATTGGGTTAGTAGAGTACCTAAACGCCCTAATTTCATTTTTCACAAAGATGTGTGTGTGTATGTGTCCGTTTGTGTCCCTGTGTGTGTGTGTGTGTGCACAGACGGACCCTGAGGCAGGTGCATAATGCCAACACTGATGCCCGAGACGATGTCTCCCATGAGGTTCTCTCTGATGGGGTACTGGGGTAGCCAGGACAGGACGGGTATACAGCCCAGCACAGTGCGCTTCAACCTGGGCACTGAACATCTGACGCCAGGTGGTAAGGGGTGGTGGATGGAGGAGAGGGTGAGGAAGAGAATGAGAGAGGAAAGAATGAGAGAGGAGAGAATGAGAGAGGAGACTTAATCAATATGTTTCTATAGTCTTCTCACACTTAATTTATTCAAGTATACTAATCTTGTTCTAACATCTTTGTTAGGTTATCAGAAGATCAAATCAAGTATGTCTGTGCAAGGCTGTGATGCAAGCCAGTACTCTCCTGATTCACGGAGGTAGCCAGCGTCCCAATAAACCGGAGAGAGAGAGAGCGATAGAGAGAGAGAGAGAGAGAGAGAGAGAGAGAGAGTATGTGAGAGTGTCCATCTGTAGTTTGAGTGATAGACCAGCTGCAGCATGACCTTTATCCGCTGGCAATCCTGTGGGCTGTGTTAAAACCCTACAATAACAAGCTCCAGATCCACTACAGGGAAGGCGACCATGATCAGATATGACAAATGAGCCAATTTAACATACTGTACTCTATATTCACTCTACCTTCATTTTTTGAGACACCTTTAAAGTTTGAGTTTTTTTCGTTTTTTAAGTTTTTCGTTATGTGATTGTGTGCAGAATTTCTTATAGATTATATATATTTTTAATTATTTTCTCTTCTGTTTTTGATGCAGTAACTTTTTTGGTCAGGAAATGTTACACAGTCTGGATTCTGTTTGGTATCTCCCCACGTCAAATCACCATGAACTTTATGTGAAGTGGTGGACAATGTTTCTGTCACAAGAGTGCTGCGCTGGCCAGAGAATTGAACAAACGACCTAGACTAAACTGGACATTTCTCTCTCCCTCTCATTCATAATGTCACTTCCTGTTGTGACGGCCTCCTCAGCCGTCGGGTGGCTACACCAGGGCCCGGTGGTTTCTTCCCCTTTTAAGAGGAGGGAGGGATCGGCATTTTGTTAATACACCTTCCAACACTGCTCACTATTATGGGACACACACACGTACACCACTGATTTACTGATTTACATACCTCACTTTTTAAGTTAGATAAATATTCTTTAATAAATTACCACGGTACGAGTTCTCGAGCATGTGTTCCCCTTTGTCTCAACCCCCCCCCCCCAGAGCTGGGTTTGTGACAATCTCAACTTCTTCCTTTTTCATCCCATCCCCATCAATGTATCTGAATTGCATAATAACATACAATTTTATATTAATTCATAAGTACACTTCAACATCAATTAAAATGTATCCCAGCTAACAGCTCAGCCTTGCAAATAAATCAATTTTTGTAGAAAATGGAACTAGGCCTACATAGTGTCACGGCCACAGCCGTGCCCCCCTGTTGTTTTTGGTTGTGCCCTGTCCAAGTGTTCCCTGTCATTGTCTTCACCTGTCTCGTTAGCTTCATTGTGTCCACCTGTGTGTCGTTTAGTTCTGTGTATTTAGGTTCCTGTTTTGTGTCCAGTCTTTGTCTTGTCCTTGTTGTTACTGCTACCCTTTGTCCCTGCGTGTACTCTGGCTGTTTCCTGGTTTGCGTATTAAACCCTTTTTGTTTGACAATGCCTGCCGACTCCCCTGCATTTGGGTCCAACCCTACCTCACAACCTGACACATAGGGTGTGTAGTACGTTCAACCAGCCAATAATAATCTGTAGGCTACAGGTCAAGCAGTATGCAAAGAAGCAGCTGGTTATGCTGATAGCATGCCTGTATGCAAGTAGTGGGACTGCAGTCTATGCCTCCCTAAAATGTTATTATATAAAGTAATGCCTAGATATGCAACAGTAGGCTATAATGACCAATATTGTCCAGTTCATTTCTACCGTGCGTTACACAGCATAACAGTTTTCACGTCCAAAAGTGCCCTAGTTGGAGGTCTAAGCAGAACAAGCAGGTTAAAGATTGATACGTTAAAACAAAAACAAAAAAGCACAGGCCACAATAACATATCGATCAGCATTCTATGATAGTGCTAGGCTATTTATTACAATAACAAAACTTGCAAAAAGTTTAACAAAACCAATTCTTATAGTAGAGTGTCTGTAGTTTTATCATTCAGATTCGGGGGAGCGACTGAACATCTCTACTTCCCACGAATAAGAAAAGTCCCTCCCTCTCTTCCTCCTATCCAGCGTCTCTCTCTCACCTCATGGAATCTTTTAACCGTTGTCCCAGGGGGGGTTTGTTAGACTGTGTCCTCTTCCGGGCTCTCTCGTCCAGACAAGGTTCATCCAGAACGTCTCTCTCCACATAAAACTCTTTAGTCCCCTGCGCCACCATGGTCAACCTGTCCTGGTTCTCCTTGACTTTATCTATCTATAACTACAAGAAAGATTCTACAATGTAAAACAATAGATATGATAAGATCCTTCTCTGTTTTATAGTTGGTTGTCTCTGGGAACAATGGGTGGGATGTTGAAGACTGGCTGTGACTGTGGGTGTGACAGTCGCTCTCCTGTCCTTATGAGGGGAGACACACACACACACATACACACACATGCACCCTGCCTTCCCATTCACTCACCTAGGAAACTCTTTGCCTATTTTTGTGTTTGTAATCTATTGATGGTTGGACCTTGGGAAAACTATCCCAATGCACAGCTGGAAACCTGTACACATACGTATACGTACCCAATACAATTCTTTTTTCAAGTTAATTACACTGTGCACAAACACTAAACATTCTTCAGACACTTTTCATTTCAACAAGTACAATTCTTAAGACTTTTCCTTTTTTTGTTCTAAATTGAGAACAGTAAGTGTGTAATTTTTCTTCTTAAGTCAGTTTGTATAGTTTTACATACATGTACTGTATACATCACTGGCTGTCAGCAGTGATAACCCCATAAGGAAAACATCAAATAATGTTTAAACATAATTAAAGTATATGAGAATTGTAGTAAGGTACCTTTCCCTAACTGTCTCTGGAGTAGGGGACTCCTCACTGAATTGCTCCTCCCAAGGTTTCTTTCATTTGTTCTCCTCTTGTGAGTTTTTCCAGAAGTTTTTCTTTGTCTTCCCTGAGGGTTTAAGTTGGTTGAGGGGCAATTCTATGGGCGTATGTGAAGCCCTCTGTGACATTGCATGTAAAAAGGGCTATACAAATACATTTTGATTTGATTTGGTACCTTGAAAATACCCTAAACATAAGGCGATTTCACAGTACACAGTAAAATGATGAAATGTAACTGTTAATTATCAATAGTCTTTATAGTATGGAACAATGCTCAACTGGACAGACTGTTCAGGGCAGGTTTAGGTATCATGATGGCTATACATCCATAAACTACCTCATCAAAACTGATCCAAAGTTCAGAGGCAACAAATATGTGTGATACTAGAGCTGTGTTTTAAGTTTGACACCAAATGTTGATGCACATATTCCAGACCTTCTAGACAATTGTTTAACCCCTCAACCGAAATCTTGCAAAACCAAACTCGTTTTTAGCTAATTTCAATACAGAGTCTGGGGTCTCCGCAGGTAAGGTGAGACAGAACAAGGAGTTGGTGTTGTGATTGCTTGTTTGTACAAATTATTCATTAGGTTACAACTGTTTCAAGGTTTGAGTGAACCTCCTACACTTGTTACAGCGTGCCCAACGTATAAGGCTATCCCAGCAAAAAATTGTGAGCCAATAGACAATTTGATATCAGTTGTCCTAACATTTGATACTATCAGATTGTTCTACCAGGGCTTCCCTGCACATGCGCACAGCAAGGCTATGGTTACGGTTAGTCTTATGCTTTTCTGCAACGGTAGAAAACATTTGACTAGGTGAGACAAATATACAGAACACCCCTTCACTCATGTCTTTTCCCATTCAGGAGTGAAATGCACAGTGTGGTGGTAATGGGAGGTGACACTTCCTTAATTGGGAGCAGAGAGGAATGTATGAGCTAGCTGGAGGCTTGAATCGAAGCTATGTTTCTAGTGTTCCTTAAGGGACAATTCACACCTCTAAGAGCCATCAAGTTATTAGCCAAACTCCTGACCCCTTTCAAAACAAAGGACCAAGGTCACGTCTTCCTGCAGTTTGATTCCTATTATTAACATTGTAAATCTCGAACTTTTTTTTCCAAAGGCCATTTCTCACGTTGTGTTTGTGTCCTAGTTCCTTACACCCCTGCTGATGGCCTCAGAGCTCGTAGATCTGCTTGTAGATCTGCTTCCTCCTCCAAATGTAATAGATGACTGGCTTGGGATGCACGTACAGGATGTCACCCCCCCCTCCCGCTAGCACACATTAACGTCTCTCTCTCACACACAGCGAGAACACAGACACACAGACAACACAATGAGAGAACACTCAGGTCCCAAAGCCGTACAGGGGTCAGACACTAATGTCAGAGTACTTTTGTGAATTTAACTTGTGAATAGAATAGAACAGATATAAGTACGTGATACACGTGCAACAGTACATACACAACACAATCCACAACTTGTGAAAGGAAGATGCATTGAACATAACCATTTGTACTTTTTCTGAAGATATGTTTTGGGATATTTTTCATACTTTCATACTTTTCGTAGTATTTCAGCAAAGTGTGACAGGAAAAGCAGGAAGAGAGAGAGAGAAAGAGAGAGGAATACATGCAGCAAAGGACCAGGGCCGGATTCAAACCCAGGTCACTTTGATAAGGCCTCAACCTCCAGGATGTGCACATTTATCAAACAAATGCACATTTAACTCACACATTCCAAATCCCAGTGGTATTAGTTGTTTGGAAATAATTGACTTGGTTGTTTTTTCACAAACATATAGGCAACCAACATGATTATGTATAGAAGCCAGCAGCATGTAAACGCAGTCTGTAGACAGATGTGTCGACTGATGCCTCTGTTATATTGTTCCCATAAAGATTTGGTTTGTTTAACATGCTTTTTCCTTCGTAATTGAAGGACAGGAAGGCTGAAATGATTCCCAATGCCTTTTCTACATGTATAAGTACTCAAAATATAATATTCTTCTTTACTTGCCTTTTTGTAGGATTTGGTTGGCTGGGTCTACACTGAAACGGGTTTCAGTTTATAAAAAAGGAATTGCACTTGGTCACAAACTGCACTTCTGGTACTTATCATCGTGAGTTCCATTGGAGTGTCTGCAATACTTTTGTAATTAGAAAATAACAGCGGTGAATATTATATATTCTGGAAGGAAATGACCATCATACTTAACATCACCAAAGACTGGCTGACTGTTGAAGTTCCCTTTTTAATAGGGATCTAAGTGAAACGTCTTCCATTTTATATGCAACATTTGTGGTTCAATGGTTTTGTTTTAGTGTTACCGAGTTCAATTGGTTAAGCTCACTCCTCAATATATACAGTATGTCATCAACTCATACATACCCATATACTTTTCTGGGGTGGTATAGAAGCAGAGTTTGTGAAATGTGGTTGTTTCATGTGTGAGTCAGAGAACCTAACTGTAGTTTGATCCTCAAAATTCACTTAGAGGCAGCACTGAGTTTGATATTTTGTTTGCCTTGTCATTGTGAGTGTCTGCAATCAGGTGCATGTAAACGTTTGTGAATACAAGTTTAGCTTCCTGACTTAAAAAGTACCCAGACTTGTTGTTACTTTGTTGTTGTTTTGTTTTAGTTTGTCAAACAATAATCAAGGTACTTTAAAGGTAATGTGTTACAAAGGATGTAGGATTCAGAATGCACACGTCCCCATCAATTACATCATAGAACAATTTAAACTCATAGGTACACGTGAGTCCACACTCTCTCTCTCTCTCTCTCTCTCTCTCTCTCTCTCTCTCTCTCTCTCTCTCTCTCTCTCTCTCTCTCTCTCTCTCTCTCTCTCTCTCTCTCTCACATTCACACACACACACACTTACTTGCATTACAATATGATAGGCTCTAAATGCACCCTTGCTCTTAGTAACTGATTCATCTGAAGGTATGTTTTGCAGAGAATGACTTCAACACGCTCTTGTTAAACAGAACAGAACCAACTACAACTAAACACCCAGAGAGAGTCACTCGACTGAAACTAGAGGCTCAAAATAGAACAGTACAGTTAGATAATCCTGTCACTCATTAGAACAGTTAGGTCAATTGAGATTAAAGTTTCCCACAGTATGCAAACATCCTTGTGAATTCTACTGTATGTGTTTAAAAACATTTTTTTTTTGCAAATACTTTTATCCAAAGCCACATATGTGCAAACTACAAAATAAAAACATGTACATTAAATGAACACATAGATAAGTGGTCAAGAATGGAAAAGCACATTTTGAATTAATATTAGTGTTGTGATTTTAAGTCAATGAGGTCCAGCCTACTCTAATTGTGTTGTGTCCCACTGATCACTGATGTTGCCAACCAATAACTTGTAGTAATGTTGATTGGAGTTGATTTTCTTTCTACAGTCTTTCAAACAGTCAAATGGAAAAACATTTGTTTTCCTGAATGAGAATCCAAGGTACGTAAATTAGATAATAACAGAGCACTACAGCGTACTAATAAATGATGCATCCTCAGTTTGTGTGGATGTGTGTGTGTGTGCACACCTTAGATGTTTGTACACATAAACACGTGTATGTAAGCATGTGTGCATCGTGAGACTGAAGGATTTGACGTGCTTATTTGTGAACTTTTCAGGTACACTAAAACCCAGTGAGAGTTGAGCTCATAAAAACTAGTTATGAAAGTTGGAAATTATTGTTTATGGATTTGGCAGATGATCTCTGGGCAAAGGTTTATGGCGAAGTGTTGAGGCATATTGAAAATGGAAACCTGAAAGGTATAGACCACAGTGCTTTGGCTGGTAACGGAGAAATAGTTTCTGCTGATGAACCACTTCCTGACAGATGCACAATTAGCTGCACTTCTTGTTAAAAATGTGTGAAGCATAAAGTGATGACTGTCCTGAAGTGGTCCAGTGCACTGAAAACACTGTATTTAAAGAAGTATAGGGGTAAGAGTGAACTGTCAAATCTAGGAGTAGAAAGTTTGTAAAGACCAATCCCAATATACCTGAAGGTAGACCTGCTGACAAAGTTATATCATTTCATTCATTTCATTTAGTCATTTAGCAGACGCTCTTATCCAGAGCAACTTACAGTAAGTACAGGGACATTCCCCCGAGGCAAGTAGGGTGAAGTGCCTTGCCCAAGGACACACAACGTCATTTGGCACGGCCGGGAATCAAACTGACGACCTTCAGATTACTAGCCCGGTTCCCTAACCGCTCAGCCACCTGACTCCCCTTATATCAGTATTACATTTAGCTGTGGTGTGAAGACTGTGGTGTCCAGGATCCAGTTCCACATGGATTTTTCCTGAAATGTCTTGTGTATAATAATGTGTACACAGTTTTATTTTATTTTTTTGACCACAGTCTGGATGGTTGCCAGGTGAATTTTGAATGGGCATAGATTTAAGAATTGTAAACTCTCAGCAAGGCATGGATTTTATTGGTGAGCAGAACTGTACTTTTTCCAACTTCTTGGTCCATCTCTCCAAAGTAAAACACAGACCAGGGCTATGATGGTCAACGTGGTGGTTAACATGGTGGTTAGCATGATTACGATTAAGGTACATTGAGTGGGTGGAATTACTCCATGGGAATTTTTTATGTTGATGGTGAATGGCCACACTGCCACATCACTTCATGTCATTTATTATCTCACTATTAAAGCCAAATCCATGTACAGCCCGATTCGGCTCCAGGAGAGCAACTGATACCTATCCATCCTACTGATCTATTTAAAACCTGTTTACACTCTGTGTGTGTGTGTGTGTTTGCCACCTGATCACACAGCATGGAGGACAGCTCAGAAACAACTGCAACTATGTTGGAGTGTTTTTGAAAGTTCACATTGCACAGGAAGTGACATGATAGAGATTGAGAAAGTTCTGCCGGTGTGATCCCACGGGGGAAAAGCATCAGAAGCCTGGGAAGCTTCTGGCACAGGTACAGTATAGCAGTTCTCTCTGAGTGTGCTCATGCCATGCTTTAATACCCAGCATGCTCTTATACCAAGCTCTGCGTGTGCATGTCTGCCTTGGTGTAATGTTACAGTTTTAACTTTAGAACACAAAGACACCCCTTTCTGTTCTCTGTGACACGTATTTTTCACACCCACTATCAGTTGTTAGCTTGTGTCTTTTTTTCAATAGTTTTTCACAGTGGTGTTGCGCTTGTGATTTCTGTATCAATCCGGGCACTAGCTTACATTCTGAAATACGCTGTATTTGTAAGTCATAAATGTTGTGCGGCGCAGTTAGATGGACAGGGGGGAGGGGGGGTGGGGGGGTCAGTAAAGGTCTGAGGAAATGTTTTGACAAACTAAAGTTACCTTGATTGTATAACTTGAGTGAGGAGCAGAGTCCAACAAGGAGCGCCTGTCTCCTCACGGTGAACCCGGGCGAGTCTTCCCCATGAGACCATCCCCCCCCCCCCCCCTCTGGAATGTCCCTCTCTCCGGCCAATGGGCTTGTTACAATGGTCACATGCTCAGCTCCAGCCACAGCACAATGAAACATCAGCACTGAGGCAGAGAGGCACGTCCAGCCCCCACAGTATGTTAAAAAAAAACATAGGAAGTGACTGTGAAGCTGCACCGACAAACAATTGGATGTGATGGGGCAAAGCTAGTTCAGACATTCACAGAATTAGCTGATGTCAGGTTTACGCTATCAACTTCAGGTGTGTTGATTAAACCTTTTACCTTGTAGCTTTCCCTGTAGGCCACATAAATACCACATGCCTTCACAGACCTGGACACACAGGCTTACACTTCATGCACCTGCAACATGTCCAGTTAGTGTCAACCTCCTCCATCCCCAGCTCCTTCATGCTGTCTTTCTAGTATTAATCCTACTGGACATTCTTAATACTTTGCAAGGCAGACTCGGGGTGTGACTTCATCAACTGTTTATTGGGGGTAGAGCAGCGAAGCTGCAGGGGCACCTATTGTTTTTGTTCGTTTTATTATTATACTTAGGACTAGGAGTTTATGGCAGCCCATAGAACCGTATGGTAAAAGTTTTGAGATGTGACACACTGATTGGAGACAACTGATCAATTTCACCAAGTTTCATGTCGACCATTTGAACACTATAGCGCCACCGAGGGGTAAAAGTTGAAACTTTTGAACCGTAAGACAATTTTTGGTGGTCAAGTGAGGTATCATTTGATTCCTTAGATGTAGACGATTCGACTGGACCCTATGACGTCATTGTCATCATGAAGAATTTTGATTTATTTTGTATTTTATGAAAAAACTACTTTTTCTAACTCCTCCCAGGCCGTTGCTCCGATTTTCATGAACATGTAATCAAATCATCTTCAGACCAAAATCACCTTGATATGTCAATATGTGACTGAATTACAGCTGTTTATACTTGGGTCAAATTTGACAATGCTTGACACAGGAGAAACGGTAGAATTCTTTTACACAGTATCTGAACACAGCAATTCCCAGCCCTGAGAATGGCTCACTGGAATAAGACGGTGTTGTGGAAAAAACATCACACTGTTGTAATTATGAGGATGTAATGATTATGGATTTATATGATTGAAAATGAACCTTTTAATCTCCTTTTTTACTTTTATATGATATATTACTGAAAACCAAATACAAAGCTGTTGACTGATTAGTATTGCCACTAATATGTAGAAGATATTAAGCCCAAAGTGCAAATCTGGTTAATGAGGGGCTGAGGGCAAGAGAAGACTGTGTGTATATGCTTCTTCCAAAAAAACGACAAGGCCCAGCTATCATGAGGCAAATTTACGGTCCTATGCCCAGGAACCTAGTGCAGCTGGGCTTCAAGGTTGGGGCAGGCCTAACAAAAATCAAGTTTTCAATGCAACTGTAATCTGAAGCCACTAGAGTAAGAGACCAATGCAGTGGGAAGTGCATAAGGCGTCTGTGACAAACAATATTGTACCAATAGCAAAATTACAGAAGTGATAAGATTTTGATATATAAAAGGAATGTCTAGAGAAACATTTCAGTCTGCTCCCAGGAAGACACTCACACGTTAGATACTCTGTCCAATAAACCTTTGCATCAAACTTTGAGTTCCAGTGCGTCTGTTTGGATTTCGGATCTAGCCCTACACGACACTTAGAATCAGTCTTAAATTTAGAGACTTAGAATTATTTTTCAATTATCAGGACTTGGTATTTTTCCTTCACTTCAAGACTTCAAATATGTCACAATACAAGGGAACTTACAAAAGTATTTGCATCATTTCAGACATTGAGAAATTGATCAAAAACGTAGTACATATTCTTCCACTTCAATGGGCTCCTTTGAAGTGCAAGGTCATAGGTTCAAATCCAGCCACAGCCATCAAGCAAGTCATGATACTGGTTTATCTGTTTAGTGAAGCCAGGTATGCCACAGTAGCTGTCTAGAAGTATAATCATAATGGTAACAATAATGTTTAATTCATAGGGGATTTATACTCAAGGAAAGTCCGATTTTTTGTGCTTTGTAGATATAATGCTGCTACATCTAGCCACTGCATCGGATTTCTTGCATCATAACTTCTGAACAGTACGAGGTAGCGGCACCGTGTTGCCAAAAGTATGCTGCAATTTTTTTAAATTAGTTTTTTTAAATTAGTTTTTCTTTGCTGCTTTAGCTACTGAATCTATCTTTTGTGCTGCTTGGCCCCCTTTATTTCTGCTTGCAGCTATATTTTGTGAAATTCATTTATTTAATCTCTTGGAAAAAGCGTGTCCAGCTATTGTCTGTATCATTAGCCATCTCTTGAGGAGATCCCTCCTGAGGTTCTTTCATTTTTCACTGAAGTTTGTCCTTTCCTTTCTTTTCTTCGGGGAGAGCATACCACAATACAATAACAAGGCAGGGTGCAGCATTTACATATCAAACTGAGTGAGTGCATAGCCAAACATATCATTACTGACAACCAAGCTGGCTGCTCCAAGGCAGGGAGCTTTCCATGGCAACAATTGATTAAAGGAATACGTGGGTGCCTTGGCTGAACCGGGGTAAAGGAATGTTAGCCATTAGCCTTAAGATAAAAAAGTGAAATATCCCTTTAAATTGTGTATTCAACACATATTTTTTTTTATTTAGGGTTGACTTTTGGTGGAGCTGGATGATGCTGTTGAGAGATCTCTGAAGTGCCCCGGATCACAGTTAGATAAGATTGATATCCTCCATCTGTACTCCCAGTAAGTCTTGTTGTGGCACAAACACAGAACGGATTTGACCCTCCAGGCTGGTGGATGGACACCCTGGTGCCGGACACGTATCAGGCCAGACATGGCCTAGCTTTGCTGGGGCAACTGGAGAGGATGAGGGCGGTTGGAGAGCTCACAGACGTGGTTCTCCTGGCTGAGGGTGTTCCCTTTTCTTGCCACCGGGTGGTGCTGTCTGCTTTTAGTCCCTACTTCCAGGTAAGCCTTTGACAATGAGGAACAATCCCCAAAAGGATGTTACCACATCTCAAAGTGGCTACAGCATGACAGGTTCATAGGTAAAGACAATAACAAACGTTCACAAATTGCTCTGAAAGCATTTTTTACTGTACAGAACTGTAATAAAACAAATATGTAAGCGTGGTCACGTCTTCTTATAATATATATTTTTTTGAAACATGCCCCTCAGTATTATTCAACATTATTCCATATTGTCCCCCCCCCCCCCTCCTCCTCCTCTCCCAGGCCATGTTCACATGTGGCCTGAGGGAGACCCGTGAAGGAGAGGTGCCTCTCAGGGACACCTCTGCCCAGAGTCTGGAGCTGCTCCTGGGCTACATGTATCGCTCTGAGCTGCCTCTCACCAACCACAACATCCAGGGTGTGGCAGCCGCTGCCTTCCTGCTACACATAGAGGGGGCTTTCAGGTGGGCAAAGGTAGCGGTCTGGTAGCAAGGGCATGAGTGTTCTAACCCTCCTGTTATGTTCAACCTTAAGGAAGTTTTCCTTCACAGCAATGTTCCCTGGTCAAAATGACCTGGTGCCTGTTTAACCATCCAAAAGCTCATCTACTATCAATTTAATCAATATTTTGTTTAATCACGTTTTTCACCCCTTACAGACCATGGTGTATCTGAGACTCGTTTTTCCCTAAGAATGTGTGTGTTAACTGACCACTTGATGAGATTACGAGCAGAGAATGATGACAATTTCTGTTCATCAAAAGAGCCTTTCTGGCATTAGTATCGGGGTCTTTTCATTGTGGAGGGGGTTGGAGTTGTTGATTTTGAATCAGTGATGGTTCAGAAACAGAAACATAGATAGCCTCCTAGATTTGAAACAAACACTGAAATCATGAACTGCATGTGGAAAAGAGTCATATTTTGTATCCCTGTAACTGTATCAGGCTGTGCCAGAGTCACATGGAAGCCAGTATGGACCCTTCCAACTGTGTTGGACTGTACCACTGGGCCAGAGATCTGGGGGCCTCTGACCTAGCTGACAGTGCCTGGAGATACCTATGCCGTAATTTTTCTCAGGTGGGACAATCCAGTTGATACATTTACTGTTGAGCTTTTTTGGGGGGTGCAACAGCTGTCTTGCATTTAACTGATTTATAAGACACATTGTACTCAGTCTTCATGTAACTCCATCACCCAGGTGTGTGAAGAAGAAGAGGTCCTGGACCTGGATGTTCAGAGTCTGGGGGCTCTGCTAGGTTCAGATGACCTCAATGTGTCCCAGGAGGAGAGAGTGCTGGAGCTGGTGCTCCGCTGGGTGGAGAGGCGCAGGGGAAACTCCCAGAGCGAAGCCCAGGCTGTGGAGCTCCTCAGGCGGGTCCGTCTGGAGCTGGTGGAACCTGGCTTCCTCAGGAGAGCCAGGAGGAGAAACCCGGTGGGTGAGAGAGGGAGGGAGGGATTGAGGGAGAGGGAGGGGTGAGGGAGAGGGAGAGGGAGAGGGAGAGGGAGAGGGAGAGGGAGAGGGAGAGGGAGAGGGAGAGGGAGAGGGAGAGGGAGAGAGAGAGAGAGAGAGAGAGAGAGAGGGAGAGAGAGAGAGAGAGAGAGAGAGAGAGAGAGAGAGAGAGAGAGAGAGAGAGAGAGAGAGAGAGAGGAAGGAAAACTGAGATACAGAATAAAAGAGAAAACTTGGGAGAAAGAAGCAGATAACCTTGTAACAGAATGTTAAATCTAATCTGTGTCCTTTTCATATTAGGTATTACTCAGAGATGCAGAGTGCTTTGGGATGATCGACGCAGCCCTCCAGACCTCAGGTCTCTCGGTGACGACGGCCCCCCCCTCGGCCAGCTCTCCGTTATGGGATGGAGACCACCGACTTGCTCCTGTGCCTGGGGGGGATTGATGAGGAGGGCGTCCCAGCCCGGCGGGGAGGTCAGGCTGACCTCAGCTTCTGTTATGCCCCCCAGGCCAGACGGATGTATTTCCTCTCCTCTCCTCTAAGGGCTACTGGGGGGGCTGGGGCGATCACGGCTGGAGGGGTGACGCAGGGCAACGACATAGTGGTGGCCATCGAGAAAGAGGACGAACACAGGACCAAGAGGGTGGAGATGTACCGGTGTGTTTGGGTCTCTGTCTCTCTCTCTGTCTGTGTCTCTCTGTCTCACTCTCTCTCTCTCTCTGTCTCACTCTCTCTTTGTGTCTGTCTGTCTGTCTGTCTGTCTGTCTGTCTCTCTCTCTCTCTCTCCCTCTCTCTCTCTCTCTCTCTCTCTCTCTCTCTCTCTCTCTCTCTCTTTCTCTCTCAGTGTCTCTCCGTGGAGGTGCCGATGCAGACTCAGTACTTGTGTCTTTGATTTTTGATCCCTTAATGACAAAAAGCCATGCCCATCTTTCTGTTGTCCTTGACATGAGTGACCGAATGACGTGTCCCTGTCAGGTATGACCGCTCAGTGGAAGGCAGTTGGGAGAAGCTCTGCTGCACAGGGTACAGGGATATGTATGCCTTGGGGTTGCTAGGGGATGCTCTGTACCTGATTGGAGGGCAGATGAAGGTGAGGAACCATTACATCATCACTGACAGTGTTGAAAGGTGGTCCCTCAAAAGAGGCGGTTCCTGGCTTAGCTTCGCTCCTCTGCCACTCCCGTTGGCCTGTCACTGTGCTGTTGGCCTGAAGGACTGCCTCTATGTGCTAGGGGGCTGGAC
The DNA here is from genome assembly GCF_021917145.1 of Hypomesus transpacificus. NCBI lineage: Eukaryota > Metazoa > Chordata > Actinopteri > Osmeriformes > Osmeridae > Hypomesus > Hypomesus transpacificus. The sequence continues at coordinate 13,123,292 of NC_061077.1, forward strand.
TCCACAGGTAAACATGCTCTTTTAGTCGTTTATCCCCCTCACGAATCACCATTTATACAATCGTTACAATGTACCTCATTTTCTTCCAACTGGTTTCAGTCCAGCTGCTGTTTTATTGTCCCTCTTCAGTTCTCCACCCTGATTCTCCACCTTTCTCCTCCTCCATCATCACCCCGTCCTCCTCTCCCTCTGTTTCTCCTTCACCTCCTTCTTTATGTCCTTTGAAACCCTCCCTCACCCCTCGACCACCCCCGTCCTCCAGTCAGAACGACCGGACGAGGAGCCGGACAGGCTGAATAGCCGAGTGTTTCAGCTGGACCCGGGCAAGGACACGTGGACGGAGTGTGCCAACATGAGGTACTCCAGGTACCGCTGTGGCGTCGCCACACTCAACGGAGAGATCTACATGCTAGGTTAGACCACGCTGTACATCTCTAGCTACACAGAATAGACCGTTCTGTGTTCTGGTGTAAACATGTTTCACTTGTAACAGGTTTTTTGCCTGAATGCCTCCTTGTGTGTGTGTCTCTGTGTGTGTGTGTGTTTCTGTGTGTGTGTGTTTCTGTGTGTGTTTCTGTGTGTGTTTCTGTGTGTGTGTGTGATCTTCAGGGGGTATCGGGTGCGAGGGTGAGGATTGTGGTCAGTCTCGGCGCTGTCTGAGCTCAGTGGAGATCTATAATCCTAACACAAATACCTGGAGAGCAGGGCCAACCTTACCCATGTCCTTCCTTTCCCTCCGAAGCAACGCCTCTAACATCGGAGTGGTGGACGGCAAACTGTTCCTCTGTGGATACTATAAGGGGGCAGGTAACCTTGAACGCCATCTGCGTATGCTTGTTTATCCGTTAAAAAGTTATAAGTTGACTGCCGGTCATTTTTGGAGGTCATTAAGAAACGTGGTAAAAAAAAGTGTATGTATGTGATGTTATGAACATACATGAGTACAAGCAACTGTTTGTAACGGCAAAAAAACATTTGAATTTTAGGTAAAGGACATTTGTTTTGGCTGTCTTTGACAGGTCGCCATGAGATCATTACCAAAGAAATCCTGGTGTTGGATCCTAAAGACAATGTCTGGTCCGTGGTGGAGCGACGAGCAGCCATGCATGACAGCTACGATGTCTGTCTGGTGGCCAACCTCAATCCCCGTGACCTCTTAACTTTGTGATTTTTCCTATTTTCCTTTCTCATTTTCTGTCTGTTCACATGGTGGAACAATAAAATGGTGGCCAATGAGAACATATTCAAATGCCACATGTTAGTATGTAGTTGGAATTTATGTTCAATAGCCCCTGTCTGACACAGGTTTCATCCAAAACCTTGGGAATGAATGACCCATTCACATCGAAGGATTATCTTTATTTTCATGCCGTAAAAGGTGGTATCCACTGTATTCCTCCAGAGGAACAGATACAGTCAGTAGCCTCTTGGTATTCTTTTCTGGGGAAACAAGCATATGAAGCAGAGCTGGCCCTAAATCAGAACGTGAGGACCCTGGCCAATCATGTGTCCTCTATATCCTGTGTCCGTTTTACAAATTCCATTCACTGTCATTTATTATGTACAGTCTGGCCTTCTGGATTGAAATGCTGTCATTAAATGAATGTTTTTAATGAGTTAATAATAAACAAATATAAACGAATAAAGCACAACAGGATTATACTCCATCCAACTATGTCATTCATCAACAAGGAAGTCAGAATTGATTCCATTTGGAGGGATTGTCTGACTTGATGTATAAATGTCTGTACATTCCTTGGTTCTGCTGTTTTGCGCAGTGAAAACAGGCTGACGGAAATGTCTGAGTAGGCTACATCCAAATAGTGTGACGCCTTGCCTGTTGCTATTCCAGTTGCATCGCTAGACTATGGGGCGGCGCCGGCCCACCCCATCGCTTGGGACCATGTGGTCCTCAGTGTTCTTAGAGGAAGGGAGGGGAGAGCTTAGACAGTGGACCATTGGCTGGCAGAAGCACAATTATGATATCGGATGCGAAAGACACGTGCGACTGACAAAGACAGGCGCGAGAAGGCTATTTTAATTGTAAAGGTCTGACAGTGCTCTACTTAACCACTGATCTTGTCCACAAGACCGGTCAAGTCTAGTTGCTAATCAGAGCAAAACTCTTGTCTTTTGCAGATTTCTTTGTGTAGAATTGTGTCGATAACCTTAGTGTATTCGCAGTAGTTAGCGCGGTGCGCAGGGAGTATGGGTAGAAGGGAAGCCCACGGCGACAGCAGGAGCGTCATGAACACCGACGAGAGGTCTGGGCTGGACAGTCTGCAGGATACCGCTGCTTCAGGCAACAACACCGGTGATGAGTTACCGAGCTATGAGAGCCGTTGTTTTCGGGGTAGGGACAAACGCCGCCGCCACACCGACGAGAACGTTTTGGGCCCGATACAGAACCAGAGCCAGACCCAGACTTCCCCGGCGGCGGTGAAAACGCATCAACACAAACACAACCTCAAACACCGGTTCGAAGTGATGGAGACACTGGGAAAAGGCACATATGGTAAAGTGAAGAGGGCAATGGAGAGAGCAAGCTTAAAGACGGTGAGTTTTGCTTTCCCTTTTAGGTTGTTCACATAATTTTTAAAATCTCTTATTTTCTATTCTGTGGTTATATGGTTTTACTAGCCTGGGCATTCAGAATTTGTATTTTTCTGTTCTTTTATACAATCCACTGTATGTGTTCTATCTCCTGTCTTAAGAAATTCCACTTCTCAGATCAGAATCAGAATTCTCAATCTTGCTATAAAAAAAACAAATGACAACACATGAAAACAATTTATTTTGTCTGAGCTTCCCTTCTCCTTGGCTTCTGGGTGATCTAAGCGAACTGGACTTTTTTGTTACTCTGAGTGAGTGTGTGTGTGTGTGTGTGTTTTGTCCAGTAAGTGGCCTGATCGGCCTGAGTTGCCAGGGCCTCGATACCTTCAGCCAGACGTCCACCTGATGGAAGTGCATGAAAGGCTCTGTGCCCATCAGCACACACACATCTGAAAATCAGACTACATCACATCTAAATCATAGACTACAGATATTATTTACTACTATTCATTAAGTTGTAATACAGTAATTCACCCACAACATTTTGTGCCCCCCAAAAATGTGTATTTATTTTGCTAATATGTCTGTATTTGTAGGTCAGGGTTTAGTACACAGAATATGAAGATAACAGTGTGCTGTAGCTGCCATGTGAGCCTCTAACTCCTCTCCATGTTTTAGTAAACAAACCCAGTATTATGGGGGATAATCTAACGGGGCAACCAGATTAGCACGGAGAGGGACTGGAGCCGAATCCGCTCATCGATGACCACTTAACACAGAGACCTGCATTCCCATATTTTAAGGAGAAAGAGCAGGAAAGAGTATCTATGAGAGAGAGAGAGAGAGAGAGAGAGAGAGAGAGAGAGAGAGAGAGAGAGAGAAGGGGAGGAGGGTGAGAGTCAGAGTGGAGAGCTGGGCCAGAGAGGTGGTGAGAGAGGGAAGTCGTATTCCCGATGGCAGCGACCTGCATACTGAGGATTCTTTGAAACAAAACAGACGTTTATTTTTGGAAACAGTGGCAAGGGCTGTCTTAGTGGGAGGAAAACCTTTGAGTAGGGGAGGAAATGGGTGGTGACTTGGTTAACCCCCAGAGAAAGCAGAGCTGGTGTGTGTGTGTGTGTGGATTACCAGGCAAGGAACCAAAGACTGTCTAAGAGTATGTGTAATTCTGCTGTTTTAATAGACCAAAATTATGGAACCATGATTAAGCAGGGGCCAGGACAGTTTTCGTTAAGGCACTCTCCCCTTGTGTAGAGGGTGGATTGAAATGTGTGTGAGTGTTTACAGTTCTGTGTGATTGGGGGGGGGGTGCTCTGCAATGTAGGAATCTGTATCTAAAGTAGGCTTGTTTTTCCACCACACAAGATTGCTCACACACTTTTGAAAGAACACACTGCTCAAGTTTGTTCATCACCCTCATCCTCTATGCATTCAGTCCCCTCATGGCGGGCATCCGATTATTCCATCCAGCAAGGAATCTTGTGAACTACATCTTTCAGAGCTCATGTAGATTCCGAGAGCCGGAAGTCCACACACACACATACTTTCACACACACGGTCTTTGTGTAGCATGCGCGTGACCTCTAAGGAATCCTCTCATGCCATTAGGGGAAAACAATACCCAGAGTGCCCTTCTCTGTGCTCGGCTAGTCGGGTCTGAGCGACCCAGGAAGTACCCGTGGAATGCCAACTGTATGCTCTGACAGCCCAAAGTGGCACACAGTGACACCATTCACTAAACAGAGACTACAGAGGAAAATAGCCTCTTGGCTAACTCTGGCACATTTATAGCAATGTTTATCAATGTGCACTGTTTGTGTTAAATAAACCAGAAGATAAAATGTAATAAACATTCCTTCCTGCGAGTCTGACCCTGCCTCATGGCCCTTAAGTACCATTCATCAGATAGGTCTTTGCCAACATTTCGGTGGTGTAGCTGGTCAAAGCAGTGTTTATGAAAGGTGATCATTGCATGTCAGAGGACCCGAGATTGAACCCTGGACTGGGCAAGTGAGGGAGATATCAATGTTATCCCACCTCCCCACCCTGTACTTTTGCCTTTTCTTTGCCCTCCTCTTTTCCTCCCATCCCTTGCTTCCCTCGACCAGTTGGTATGTAGGTCACCATAACACAAGACCAGAGTGTCTGTCACCTGCGGTGTCTGGAGGCCTCCCAAGTTGGTGGGTGTTAAAACATGGCCGACCAACGTTTTGTTGTGTAGAACTGTGGGTGAAGGCAAAGAGCAAAATGGCTGAACCGGAATGTCTGTAATTGCAGTCCCTCTGAGAATAGTCCAATGTTTTGTTTGAGAATCTACGAACATTTATATGTGTCAGTGACATTTCTAATTAAAGATTACGTTTCTGGTGGCCTTTCTAGTTAAATATTTTGTCAAACAGGGCTATGTTTAGCTGGCTTAGCTGGCCTTGTCTGTTTACAAAAGTTGTCTAACCCTTCGAGACTAACTGTAATGGCAAGTATTTCTAATAGGGGCTTGTAGTTACATGGCTAGGTACAGCTTCAACAATAAGAGTGATCTGCACACTGGGACTGTGGCCAACCCTACAGAGGCTGTATACAGCCGGAGCATCAGAGATTCCATTCCTTGGCTCTTTGTGACGGAACATAATTCCGCTAACTCACAGAGACCCAGACAATCGCATCTAATTCACAACAGAATGAAGAGCCCTTGGAGTCTGTGTGTTTATGCCGTTTTGTTGTGTAACCATGACGTCCCAGGGAGCATGTGAATCTTTTCCTCTGATGTCCCAGACGTCTTTCAAGCAGCTGAGAATTCTAGAACTTGGACCGGATGGAAAGGACCCCTGGCCCTGGGAGACTGAAAGTGGTTTCCAGTAAGACTCCAGAGCTGCTCAGCATCACAGGGCCAGGGCTTCAACCCCATACAACAGTTATCCCTCACAGGACATGTGTCCCTCTCCTTCCTTTATGGTTGGGTGCTATTTAGATGAGCATGGAGTTCGTTCCGTAGTATTCTGAAAGAACATTCTCCTTTTCGTCGTATCTTTTTTTTGTTTAATCGTCAATCTGTACCGTAGATCTCACGTTCATATACAGTATATGAAAGAGAGAGAGAGAAACATCTCTCTCAGATTGACTGTCGGGTGACAGGATCTCTGGAGGGGCTCGGGGCTCATTCAGGGTCGCGTGGGCATCGGGTTGTGGTGGATTCTGGGGGGCTTTGGTGGGTACGGTGCGTGAGATTAAGTGAACAGGGTGTGAACACATCAGCTGTCAGCCCTCTGCCTCTGGCTGAAGGCAGATCACAGGAGAGCCTCTCTGTCGCCATTCAGCTCCCTAAACTCCTATAACCACCAGTTAGTCCACTAACACCGAGTGTGGATTTGTATGTAGGGACTGGGTGAATGAGCGTGTCTGTATCGTTTTCAGTGTACAAATCATCCGTTTTTTCTTTATTATTTTTGTGTGTGTGTGTGTGGGGGTGGGTGGGTGGGTGGGTGGGTGGGGGGGCAGCAGTACCAGTGTGTATTGGGCTTTGTGCTCGTGATTAGAAATGGTGTTGCGATTAGTAAATGAGGCGCATTAGTGCGAGAGAGATAAGGGTAGATTGGGTTAAGCGGTGATTGTTTGCGGCTGTTGAGGATTTAAGGATTGAGGAGTCTGTTGTTGCTGGAAGCGAATCCTAGCAGAGGGAAGAGACACGGACAAACAACAACAGGGGCAAACAAAGCGTCACCACGGCTACGGCTGACTGTGATGGACGGTGGTTGTGAATTTCAAATCAGCGAAAGCATTTTCCTCATTCCTCTCTCTGTCTCTCTCTCTCTCTTTAAACAGTGTGTCTGTGCATTGTCTATTATTCAGTGCACCACAATCACTAGTTCTTTATATATTGTCTTACAGAACAGGGCCAGCACTCTGTACAGTTGGACACCCCCCTGTCGTTGGGGAAGTCAGGGTGTGGCTGGAGGGCCTTTCTCACAGCCGTCTCACTGTATTGACATACATGCCCTGTGTTTTCCCAGGTGGCCATTAAATCCATCCGGAAGGAACGAATCACTGACGACCTGGACAAAGTGCACATCCAGAGAGAGATCGAAATCACCTCCTCCCTGAAACACCCCAACATCATTCGAATCCACGAAGGTGAGAGCGCACACGCACTCCACACCGCGATGTACCGTCAGCTGCACACGCAAGCACGCACGGGCGGACACGCACATCCAGTACACGACAAATACCCACACACCCTCACTCGAATGACACGCTACACACGTAACCCCACAGCTGCTGTCTGTCCTCTCCCTGCAGTGTTTGAGAGTCGCGATAAGATAGTGATAGTGATGGAGTACGCCAGTCGAGGAGAGCTGTACGACTACGTCCACGAGCGGAGGAGGCTGCCAGAGACAGAGGCCAGAGATGTCTTCAGACAGATCACTTCAGCCGTGCACTATTGCCACAAGGTAAACAAATATGCCCACCCAGGACACCAAAGCATGAATCACGCCCGCACACACACAGCAGAATGCAGTCCAATCCGGTCTGAATCCAGTTCTTCTTATGTGCTGGCATACAGAGTGAAAATACATATTTATATGCATTTATAAATGCTTACATATGATGAAACACTATAAACAATTGTACTCAGTGCAAATATACAGTATTTCAGGGGCTGGCTGTTTATTAATGACAACATTCCTTTGACATTTGATACTAAGAGAAGGTGTCACATTCACAATGATATCAGTAACCAGAAGCCGTCAGAAATCCACTCCATCAGATGAATTTGAGGAACCTTAGACTTGCTTGTGCTGCAGTTGCTTTGTACACAATAGTGTGAGAGGCAAACACGGTATGGCTAAGCCTGGTCAATCTTAATCCTAATGCTGCAGAACAACTTGACTTCAATTTTCAGGCCTCTTTAGATTAGCATTACCTTTCACAGTCACATACTAACACACATATTTGCCTTAACATAAATTGGTCGAATTGAATGGGGGAGAAACATGATTTGGCCCCTGTGGCTCCACTGCTGGACGGAGTGGGAAGTTCTGTGTAACAGTGGTACTGCAGTTGTTCGTGATGTCAGAGTTTTAAAATAGACATGAAAGTTCTGCGGTGTATGAAATATTCAGAAGGTTACGAGGGATGTTGTTACACAAGCCAAGTCTTCACGCCTCAACAGGGAAGAAGAGGAAGGACTATTCTACCATGACTCTACACTACCCTGAACATTCTATCTTTATTTGTTAGGAAATAAACCGCTAGTAATACTTGTTGAAATAATCAAACATGATCTTTTTTGCCCCTTTTTGTTTCTGGTTTTTTTATATGGTCCCCATGTGAACAAAAACACAATAATCACACGTTTCTCAGCTAAATAAACCCTAAACCATATTCACAGACGACTCCAGTAAACACACATCGTATTAGTGGAATGTTTTCCATTATATCAAACTCCTAATCCTCATGAGTACTTTGATGGATGGAGGCATAACGGAACATAGCTACAGTATACTTTCAAAACATAAAGGCTGTGACTAACAATAGACTTGCAGACACACGCTGTGGTGAAGCCCACGATTGAGCTTTTACCCCCCAGACAAATATCGGTGTCATTTCTAGTAGAGCAATTCAAGTAGAGCTTATACTATACTTTGTCTAATGTTCCCTTCTCTCTTTCAGAATGGTGTTGTCCACCGTGACCTTAAACTGGAGAACATCCTGTTGGATCAAGACATGAATGTCAAAGTGAGCAATACACAAACACAATGATTTAGCCACAATATCTGTACCCACATACCAGTTTTTAACGAGAATGTGGACTCATATAATTTTACAATCCAAAAAATGAAGAATTTTGGCATTTCTACCATAGAAACGAGAGGCAATCACACACATTCAAGACATAAAAAAAAACACTTAGACCACAACCATTTAATGTGTTGCCAAGGCATGTGCTTAGAACCGGTATATAAACACTGTGCCAGTTCTTATAACAAAACCCTTGGGTCATTCCTTGCCTAATATGGGCATTCTTCTCCTTATATGGGCGCTGTGCACAGCCCAGTGGAATGCACGGAATCCACAGGCAATTGGACCAATCGTAGAGTTTTATTACCAGTCGGCTTTGTCTGTCCATCAAAAAGAAAACAGACTGTGCACCTCTTGGGAGTTTCATTCCAGACCTCAGTGCAGTGGAATGCACAGGGTACTGTACGTCTGCACTGTGTGCTCCCATAGGAAGGATGGAGGCGTTCGTTGTTTGCCTACAGACTAATGGCTGTGTGCGTGATGAGAGTACCACCGTGCTTATTTCGGTCGAGCATTCTTTAGAGACAGTCACACACTCTAGCATGCATTTGGAACCAAAACTTCAAACGCATTATCGAACAACTCCCATGTATTTAGAGTAGTTGAAAATGTGCATGCCGTAAACTGTTTATACACTTAGATTTGGACACTTAGAATGGATTTAACTATTCATACTTAAGTAAGTTCTTACACAGAACATACTAGACTAAAGCAAATTTAGATGTGGGGGGGGGGGGTGTCAGTCAGGGGATTTAGGGATTAGGATTTTTTTTAAATCACTTTAATAATGTCACAACAACCAGTATTTCTGAGCCTGTTTCTCTACTGAAGGTTGTGTGAGGAGAGAGGGAAGGGAGATGGACATAAGGCAGAGGTCTCTAATATTAGTTCAGCTAATCCCACGGCACGTTCCGAGAGATATGAGTAGGAGAGAAGCAGAAGGTGTGTCTGTACTGTATATGTGTATAAATAGATGGCTACTGTAGGCTGATTCACAGTGAAGATGTGCCTCTCCCAAGAATCCATGAACATAAACAGAGCTAAACCACCGGACTACTGTGCTTGATTGGCATTAGTGCCCAAAACAATACACACACTATCAAAATGAGCACACACTTAACTGTCAAATGATGTCTAGCATAACAAGCCTATGCAACGTTCATATCCTGTGGGGTCACCAGATCTGTACATACATTTTTGGGTCATAGACAAGCATCACTCTGGACAGATTATAAATAGTTGGATTAGCATTAAAAAAACATTGAATTATATTCTCTTCTGCTACTCTGTCGACAGTCCATTCACCGTTTACATTTTGTTTCACGGCAGAGATGGAGCGACTCAGAAAGAGTAGAGAGAGAGTACGTGTGCGTGTGTACTTACAAGTGTGTACAGTCAGTATGTGTTAGAATTCATTTCAGATAGCGAGGAGCCACAGTCTGGCTATCTGGGAGCCTTCCTGTCATGAGTGCTTGTTCCGTTACGTGACTGTTTAGTTGGGCGATGCTCTCCTCGCCGGCGCTTGCATTGGCCAAACATGACCACACTTCTATTTTTGGCTATTGCTAATCGCTGTTTTTATTGTGTTTGGTCATGGTGGTCAACACACTAAAATATCATTTGTTATTATTATGTGTATTGTATGCCTGTGGGTGTGTGATTTCCCTTATACAGCACAATACTGGTTCACTTAGAAAAATACGATTGATGAATTGTTCCCTTCAAGTTCAAGTATTTATTTATTTTCTCCCTCTCTCTTACATCGCAGCTGGCTGATTTTGGTCTGTCCAACCATTTCCAAAAGAACAGCTTGCTGCAGACATACTGTGGAAGCCCACTGTACGCCTCGCCTGAGATAGTCAAAGGACTGCCCTATGTGGGCCCTGAGGTGAGGGCAGCACACACGTCTTCACTTCCTGACGTCTCTCCCTTGAATGTCAAACCTGGGACATTGAGTTTGTCATGTATGTTAAAGAAACGATGTGTGTGTGTTAGGTGGATTGCTGGGCATTGGGAGTGCTGTTGTACGCCTTGGTATATGGCAGTATGCCGTTCGACGGAGCGAGCTACTCCACCCTGACAGAGCAGATCCGTCAAGGACGCTACCGCAGACCCAACCCTCCCTCAGGTAAACCTGGCAACCCTGGAGATCACACACAGACCCCTACACAGTCCGACGTTGGATTTGCTTTGGCTTAAGGCTCCTGATAAACGTATGATAAACAGTGGGATAAATGTGATGATGCTGAATCTCCTGTGTGTGTGTGTGTTTGTCTGTGTCTTCCAAACAGATGCATGTGCTCTGATAGACTGGCTGCTGAAGGTACGGGTGGATGAGAGGGCCACCGTTGAGGACGTTGCCAGCCACTGGTGGGTCAACTGGGGCTATGAGGAGAGCGTGTGCAACTGCCCCATGACATCCCACCAGGACTGCCCCTCTCCCCTTCTTGCCCGCTACATTGACTTGCAGAACCAGATGGCAGCGACAAACAATCTGCCCATCGACCCCATCTGCCCGTCCTTTGACCCCTCCCTCCCTCACCTGTCTCACCCCTCTCCTCACCCATTCTACTTCAGTTATCCCCTCAAGGGCGACCGGGGAGGGGGGGGGAAGGTACGCGGCGGAGCGTCTAGCGTGAGGAAGTCGCGCAAGGAGAACACCATCCCCCAGAATGAAACGGGGGTTTGTAGTTCCGTTTGCACTACAACTCCCACCGCCGCCACCACTGCCTCTCCTTGTTCCGCCTCCACAGGCTCCGGGGAGAGGAAGAAACCAAAGGGGATCCTGAAACCCCAGAGAAGTTTCGACTCGGCTTTTCTACCCCATCACACTGGGAGAGCGGAGTCCTCTTCCTCCCAGGCGTGCAACGCACCGTCCCCGTTTCACCGAGCACACTCACACACGCACGTGGAAGTCCTGTCCACAAGCATGCCTACCCCTTCCACATTCAGCCAACCATCCTCCAAGATGCCTAAGAAGGGGATCCTAAAGAACCTATATGGAGTGGAGTCAGGCTATTGCTCCTCCCCAGAAAGAAGGGGCTCCGGGGCAGGGGAAGGTGTGGGGAGGAGAGGGGGTGGTGGTCCGGAGGTTCTGACGGACTCTTCTGATCTCCACCTCCGCACCCCCAGCTCCGACGGCAGTCTCACCATGCGCACCGAAGCCTTGAGGAGAAGAAAGGGGATTCTGAAACGCAACGGCAAGTTCTCACGCAGTCTCGACTTGCCCGACGACCACTGTTCATTGTCTTCCTCCGCGTCTTCCGCTCCTCTGCGGTTCCCCCAGTCCTTGCAGCAGCTTCTCCAGGACACCGGGGGCAACGGCAGCCCTCAGGAAAGGTTGAGTCGGCCCCCTAGCGTGGTGAGCGAGGACAGTATTCTTTCCTCCGATTCGTTCGACCTCTTGGACCTCAGCGCCCAATCGCGTCGCAGACTCTTCTGCAGAAGTGTCCGACGAAGTACCTGTAGCTCTGAGGAGGACCTCGACACCCTCTGCTCAGAGGGAGGAAGAGGAGAGGGCCAGGGCGAGGACGGTTAAGGGAAGATGCAGTGAAGACTTTCAGAAAATACAGTCACTAAGAGTGATGCACATTTGACTGACAACCACTGGACTCTTAACGACTGATAATAAACATTCTGATGAAATGTCTTGAAATATGGCCTTTGATAGAAGAGACTGTTGCCAAGAAACAGTGATCATGAATGAATGAAAATAAATCTTATCTTTATGAAAGAATAAAGATGTTCAATCAACTGAAATACACATTATTTTTTAACATTTTGAGAATATGGATTCCGTGGAATACGAAACATCTAAATATCTACGCAAGCCTGTGTTTGCATTTGTACATGAAGTCAGGAGTTGACAGGAAATATATAAGTGTAGGTTGTGGTGAAACTGGTTCAGTTGCCTGGGGTTCCTAGAGTGGGTGGCCTGATTCACAAGTTCTAAATTAAAGTTTCATTTACATCAAATGAAGCTTTTAAATGCATAGTAGTATCCAACAGCAATGTAGGTCATGTTTTGTATAGTATGTCAAAAGGCCATTTGTCATGGGAGTCATGTTAACATTGAATGTGACTTTAATGCCCAATGAAATCATTTTAATATACCATATAGTAATGTCTTGCAGATGCTATCATTAATGAATGAAAAACAAAAAATATAATTTTTAAAAAGACTGCTTGTATAGTCTGGGTTACTATTTATTTAGTCTGGGATATGAGAAGCTTTTTACTCCAAATGAGCCTCAAAGATTTGTTCCTGGAAACTTGTGTTTGCAGAATGTCTGAAGTCTGGCAAGTTGTAACCTGATAGGAAAAGTACTCCAGTGGGCGGCCTACATGCTATTACTTGGATGGTATTTTATTCAGGTTTTATACAGTACATTATATTATCAACACACTCAGTTTTCCCTGGAGCTGATATTGTAATTAGAATATACTTGAGGGATGTGCCAAAATTAACTTTATTATATTATCAACTGCTGTATTGTAACTACCCTAATCAAAGTTTGTTCATTTAGCCTTTACATGAACACATTTCACTTCTTCTAAATATGTATAGGTTCTGGGGCCAGTCCTTGGGGAGAAGACACATGTCTTTAAGCTCTGTTCCTTTATAGAACTGATCACAATTCCATATTTCAATGACAATAAAGAAATTCATGGAGAGTGAAAACAAATACAGATCTATTTGTGCAGTTCAGAGACATTGTCACGATAAGTGCAGGATTGGGATCAGGACAGTTATGTCTATGGCCTGTGTACATATGCGGTGCACCTCTGTGTTCTGATTTTGAGGTACATCTGTAATAACCCAGAAAAGTTCCAGGAGGAATATCTGTCATAAGAAGACTGGGTAGTTTAACCAGTAACAGCTTGGTGTAAGTGTGGAGAAAGTGCTGGCAGTTAGACGGCCATCTTGGATACATTTAAATAATGTTTCACCATATGACCATGAGTACACAGGTGAGTACACAGGGGAGTACACAGGTGAGTCCATGGGTGAGTACATATACTATCCACCTGGAACACAGTATGACTAGCAGAAGGACTTGCTTTTCTTCCTGCAAAAGGAATATATCTGATGTTTCACTTGCACCTTCCATTTCTGACTAGTCATATGCACTTAACCCAGACCATGTACTTCTTTTAGGTTCAAGTTCTAATTCTAAATATGTTATTTACTCTCATTTGTACCCCTAATAGCTCACTTTGAATAGCAGAGGTCACTTTCCCGTATGTGTCCTTCATTTTGTTCATACTGTAGGTGATTATCAAAGATGCAGAGTGGGTTTTTGATATGGGGAGGGAGGAGTCAGATGGGGAATGTCCCTGTACTTACTGTAAGTCGCTCTGGATAAGAGCGTCTGCTAAATGACTAAATGTAAATGTAATATGCAAGTCTTGGAAATCTGCATATCCAATACTATTATCTTGCAACATAGGTGTATATTTACTTGGTCCTATTTTTTGGTACATTGACATCATCAATAATGGCATCAGATTATTGATTATAAAATGACGGTGAGAAAACCCCTTGAAGCCTCTTTGTTCCTCTAAAATCTACAAAAGAAATAGATGACCACTCGATCAACTGAGGCAATAAACATTAAATGTATTTAGGGCAGATAGTGTCCAGAGCACGTTGGGACATGGCCACTAAGTTGCATAACCACTGTCTTAGAAGTTAATGGAAGTTAATGTGCATTACATATACAAGGAGGAAAGAGGGACCAGTGGAACTATGTGCCTCCAAACTTATATTTCAATTCACCTGAAGCAGATTTAAGGAAAATACATGAAACACAAACATTTCCACATTTCTGTTCTTCCAAAGAATACAATTATTTAATTTGAGTAATTAGGATTTAGGGAAAGAAAAAAAACTTTCATTAAAAATCCCAGCTCAATGTAAACCATATTCATACCAGGGCCTGTAAGATGATAGCAACAACATTTTCAGGTGATGCTAATGTAAGTACTAATTGGAAAAAGCCAACAGACAAATGCCAATTGTTTGGGCACACCATTGTTTTACTTCTGGCCCCAGTTGTGTGTGTCAGAACATATTCTATAAGCACAGTCTTGAGCAGTGGGTTTCACTTTTCAAGTTTCAGATGTTTGACAATTTGTTTATTTACTATCATTTACAGTGACAACTTTAGTTGGTACCCTCCACCACACTATGTCACTGCAACCAAATATCTCAAATACCAAAGGTATACATTATTTAGCGGCATAGACCTATCAGTTGTTTATGGTTTCAATAACATGAGTGTTTAGCTAAGTAGCTCAAACAATCATGTACATCATTAACAAAGAGCAACAAAAAAGTCAAAGAAGAATGTAGTCTTAATGCTACAGGGGCCTCTTGTCATTCAAAAATGTGTCATGGTCTGTTTCCTGATTCCTTTAAGTAGTATTTAATGGTATAGAAGGGTACTAAAGATGCTGAAATATGCCAATGGTCTGGCATTGCTGATTCATACCAGCGGACTAGTTTAACTCATAATCCTAAAGCCAAGAGGCTTTTCTCCTTAGTCCTTCACGTGTGCTCAAAAGGTCCTGTAGAATGAGCAAAAAGCACCCAGACTCTTTGCAGGTCTCAAGAGTACTTACCAACTCTCAGGGGTTTGGGAACAGAAGTATTAGGGCTGTGAAATCCCTGATAAATCACCAGTTCTGAGCCATAACATTTGGTCCTGTGTGTGTGGCCCGTTAAAGTCTTAGCTACTTGCCTAGTGACCATTGCACCCACTTTTGAGACATTCGTTAATTGTTCCAATATTAATCCTCTTTAATTTTGCAGGACTATGATGTTGGATTTGATAAATACATCTATTGGACACAAGTGCAGGATCAAGTATTTGTGACCTGCACACACACACCAGTGACTTCTGTATTGTGTGTCGTTTCAAAGTACGTCCATGGTTTAAAAGATACACTGAATTTGGTTTAACGAAGGTGAAACCTTGAGCTGTAGCTTGTCAATTTCCTTTTTTCATAATCCCGGCATGACAAATACATGGAAAGGATAATGGCTCCCTCTCCTGGAATAAACATCCCATCTACAGCTTTTCCTTAATCAGCATAAGTTCACAGGCACATGTTTCATCACTCCTCCTTGTATTCTCTTGATTAGGTGATCACCTGAACTAAATATTATTTAATGAGGAAAAGTATAAAAACCACTCCTGTAGTCATCCTTCTCCTCTTGTATTAGGACCAGCTGGATGGCAAAGCATTGCTAGTATTACATCTCAGTGCTAGTAGTACACCCCAAAAACACTGGCAAAACTGGTCAGTGGGTTTTTAAACGGTGGTGAATATTGTTTATTGACCCTGCTTAAAATGAGATTTTTCATGAGAAATATATTGCACACACTTCTTTTTACACAGTTTGTGTAATCAACTTGTTTGCCGGACGTTGAGTCTTCTTGTCTCTCTTTTGCACACCCTCCTTTCTTCACCACAGACACACCACAGACACTTGAGAAAGGATATAGTGCTCTCACTACTCACGATGACTTGCTAACTTGCTAACTCGCCCCAATATTCCACCTGTAGAAGAACTAACTACTCCAAGTTACTATTCTGTAACTCTAGCAAAGGTTTATTTTTTGTGGCAATAACATTTAGAGCAAGGATACCCATCAGGTATGGTATCTGCTTGCTTAACAGCTGGACCTGGGTACAAAAGGTCACATCATTTGATAGCTGTCGTCAGAATATGTGACCTCACTGTTACATGGCTGAAAATGTCTGACACACCAGCCAAACCATCTCAGGTGACTTATCTGTCCTTGCCATGTACAACCTGAAGATCTAAAACAAAAGGGCCCGGGAACTCCTCGGGGTCCCCCAGGAAGAACTGGTGGAAGTGGCCGGGGAGAGGGAAGTCTGGGCCTCCCTGATTAGGTTGCTGCCCCCGCGACCCGACCCCTGAACAAGCGGCAGATGATGGATGGAAAACAAAAGGGTGCTATTCAGATTATCCCTTCTGAGGAAAGCCATTGCAGTTTTTATACTTTTTATATGTTGGGGTACCTATAAAAGGGGGTAGGGATGTGTCTCATCTTGGACCTACAAGCCCTAAACAGTCACTTGACTGATGATTGATCAATATTTATTGAATGTTGATGCACTTAGCCCCTGTTACATTATGTAACAGGCAACTGGTTTACCTTCGTTGACCTGAATGATTTTCTTATATACCCTCCACACAGGAGAATTCTAAGTTTCCCCTAATGTGGGATTTAGGAACATGGAGTGTGGGGCCAACCTTATTTGGGCGCACTTTAGCCAATCACGCACTGGCCTGTGAGAGACTAAAAGTGCTCCTCCAGAGAGTCATGGCGACTGTACAGTGCTAAAAATGCAACTCACAGATACCTTTATGATGGCAAATGATGTTGATCAAGCCTGGTGTGAAGTCACATGCAGTTCCGTTTCAGTGTCCTGTTTCGGCTGTGTTGACTTTCTCACAGGAATTATTGGATCACACCATAAAAGTGTATTTAGCAGTAATTATGTCTTGTCATGTTGACTTAAATGCTACAGTAGTGGCTCAACAAACACATGC
The DNA here is from genome assembly GCF_021917145.1 of Hypomesus transpacificus. Lineage (NCBI taxonomy): Eukaryota > Metazoa > Chordata > Actinopteri > Osmeriformes > Osmeridae > Hypomesus > Hypomesus transpacificus. Next base: position 13,140,228 of record NC_061077.1, read on the forward strand.
CAGTTTGTTCATGAAGGGTGTGATCTGGGGTTCAGTCATAATCTAACATAATCAAAAGTTTGTACACCACACCATGTGCACCATGATAATGAACTTGGTCTTCACCTAAATTGTGTACATATTTCATCCATCCAGTGTATAATGGATTTGTAAAGCTGTAGCTAACCCAGAACAATCTATTCCATTGATTGAGTTTTTACCTTAATATGTTCAGTAATTTGTATCTTAAATTCTACAATATATGTATCAACCCCATTATGTTGACTGATATGAATAATTCGATACACTTAAAAAAAGTCTTTCTTTGGTTCATTGTTAGTCTTTCAAGTGGACACAAACAGCCTTAAACAACGTTTTTTGAAAGATGGGCAAAGAACCTTTCTCTCAGTTCCCATTTCTATATTTTGTCCAGACTGTACATGAAGTCCAGGTTGTAATTGTAGTGTGAGTGTCTGCACTGGAGCCAAGACTGCTGAGACAATTACCCAACGGATCTGCAAGTCCATCGAGATGGATATGTTACCCTTAAGTATTATTGAGGGCAAAGGTTTTTATGAAGTTTTGTTAATTAGCCGGAAAAAAACAAGGGTCAGTTGTGTTTGAGCACGGCTTCTAGCTGTCGGCTCTGCTTCTATGAGTTACAGAAATAGTTGCTCTTCTTGTAATACAGATCTCAATGTGGAAACACGTTGTTTTTTCTATTTTCACTGCATTTTGATATAGCCTATAAATAGTGAATTTTAATATAAAAATGTTAATGATTAATCGAAAATCGATCGTTAATTCTCCCAACGATCGATTAAGACAATTTAGTCGAATGCCCATCCCTAATAGACACCCTTCTCAATTAGGCTACACTAAACAAGCACTTGCTATGGCCTACCATATAAATGCACAATTTCTAAAACTAAATGACTAATTATTATGATTGATAAGCCATTTTACTATGATTATGACCACGATTATGATTATTACTATTATTATTGTTATTATTATTATTATTATTATTATGGGAAGGCCATAGCACTTGACCAGCTGAATAACTCCACTATAATAAAAAAATCTAAAATTAAATTAAAAAGTGTAATGCACACATAAAAACTACTTTAGTGACCTGAGACCTTTATATAATATTGCATGTTTACAAAAACAATACCAAAGCCTGTTTAAGGAGAGCCTGCCCACTCCCTATTAAGCCCCATTGTACCGAATTTTGTTGCAGTTCCACCAGAGTTCCACTGGGACTGATCGCGGTCGAGTGCAAAATGAATGGGAGTCTATGGAGCTAAACGGCTAAATTTGTCTCTTTCGCCTGATTGTCATTGATAAATCTCAGACTTGATTATAGTTTTTGCATGTTCAACATGGATTACAGGTCAAAAGTTGAATGAACGAGTACTTATGTCCTTTTGATTTCTTACAGGGTAAGTCATTGTTGCCCATAACACGCTAGCATTCTGCTAACGAATGTTGATTGGTTAGTGAAGGACTGACTACGACCAGAGATCCCGCTTGATGGCATCCGAAGCAGAACCAGAATGTCAGAGCATTAGCAACATTAGCAACAACATTAGCAAGCCAAAACTCTTTCTAGCATGTGTATTGACAGGGAGAGCCTAACCTGTCAGCTGTGTTGTCGATGCCTCGAGAGTAAAGTGGAAGTAACCAGAGCTTGCCGTCAAGCAGTAGCTCTGGTCGTAAGATGTGTATGACGTCAATGCCATTTTCAAAGGCTTTTTAGAACAGAAAGGCGACTTTAAAAAAATCTAACACCCAGTGGTGTGTATTTTTTTGCCTCCCCTTTCGATTTCAGAATTCAAATTACTAGACAAAAAATCATATCCTGAGAAAAGTGGATTTTGAGGGGTATAGCTCCATAGCTTCATTCTGCACTCGACCGTTAGCGCCCTCATATGGAACTTGAGTGGAACTGCAACCAGTTCAGAACCCGGAAGTTTCCCGAGAGTGGGAGTTCTCTCTTTATTATACATTCTCTGACAATACCATGCATGGACCAGAATGAATTGTCTTCAGCTGCGGTAACAGCCCGCCCATCCAGGCTACCCATAGGCCTACGTCAGAACCCAGGCTATAAGTGCCGGGCTTGACGTCAGCAATTTTTTTTAGAAATTCACTGCAAGCAATTAAAAGTACGGTCAAACCATTTGGCGCGAAATCTAGAAGTCATCTTCAACATTACTATCAGATTACTCTCACCATAGATAATCGAGTACAGCAGACAATCAAAATGGATAGTCGAAAACGTCCAAGAGAGGATTTGCCGGTGGCTAATCATTTCAAAACACCAGAGAAGCGAGTGTCTGTTGTTTGGCGAAACAGAGACTTCATGCAGTGGGATGTTGAAGACACTTGCCGATACATGTGTCAGGAAGGACTCGGGTCATTGGAAGAGAGGTTCAGAGGTTGGTTTCTGATTCTACCTAGCCAGCATATCTATTAGCTTACACGCTTTTCTTATGTGGCTATACATTTTGACAGTGGCTCGGTGGCTAGCTAGCACAGCCTAGTCTGCTTATACCAACTATTTGGTCATGCACAATTGTTTGTGCTGTAGAAGGAACGGTTGGTTGTCATCCCAACTAATTTCTAGCATTGCAAGTTTAACCTCGCTAAAAGTGTCTCGTGTACGTCCATGACATTTGATACTTTGTAGCCTGCTTACGAGTTATAATATGAAGTCCGCTTGTTCAAACCGGCAGAAAAGCCTGCCGTTCAGTTTTCACCTGGCAAATCTAAAACGAGTGTGACTGTCTAATCTAAATGGGCAGGAGGGAGACCGCTATTTCAATGTCTTTCAAAACCCCTTTCATAACTTTCTCTAAACTGTTCTACGATCATTTGATCACTTAAACGATTGCCTACTATGGAAGGTGAAACACAACTCTGATCCAATCTGTTTTCTTAAAAGTGGTATCCTTACGTTTTCTTCGTTTGTTCCAATAGAGGAGAAGATCACAGGAGTAGGGCTACGCTATATTACTGAAACACAGCTGGAGAAGATGGGGATAAAGTAAGTGTGTTTTTGTTCGGCTTGCAATTCCTCTCATTAGCACTTTCACTAGTAGGCCTAATTTATATCAAGACAGCAGCAATATAAATTCAACAGAAAAGAAATGAATACTTCATTGATCTATGCATTTTGTGCTCCTGCACAACCTAACATGTTTCAATACTTTGGATGATCAAATGTCAGAGAGCCCTGAGTCATGTTTTGTGTGTGTGTGTGCATGTGTGTGTGCACCACTGTTTCCCAGGTGGGTTGTGGTTGGTGAGCCACTTTAATGGATGGCAAGGCAGTGGTAATCCACATATGTGTTCAGTCTATAAGAAAACCAGCTGTACATGTACTGTCAAAGCCAAAGTCTTTTGAATTGTTGGATTGCAGTGCACTTGCTGAACAGTCAGACTGGGCCTAGTCTTTATCTGTATGTCAAGGATGTTTTAGCCTAGTTTCACTGTGTTTAGGTCTACATCTCATATCTCTTGCGTGGCATTGCCTCCCTTAGACCCCTTGGCACCAGACTGCAGGTCCTGCACAGCCTGCGGAAGCTCTGGCAGATAGTAGCCGAGACGATCAAGGTAACACCACGCACTTTCATTCTGCTTCCTCTTTCAAGGCCAGCTATAGAGGGAGCGGGGGAGGGAGGGAGGATGGGGGGGAGGGGAGGGAGGACGGGGGGAGGAGGGGGGGGGGGGGGGGGGGGGGGAGGGAAGTTTGAAAACACACAAAGTTGCAAGACTGGTCAGTCTACATGAGGGTGGCTCAGTTGGTGGTAGGAACAATAAAAAGGGTGTTGTGTATAGTTTTGAGGGTGAATCACCAAGGTCAAACATGCGCACAAACAGGGAAGAAGCTCATCATGACGTGTGTGTGGTTTATTTGTTGTCTCTGTCTATTGTTTAGTCATGCCGTGGAGCTGTTGATGTCTCAAGCAACAATGATAGGCATGACTACTAACAAAAACGAACAACATTTTTTCCAGCTTCCAGCTACTGGAAGCACTGTAAATATGATGATTGACTGTGCTTCAAACAGTATTGGCCAAACAACCAAATCTAATTCCCCTATGGTTTAAAGGAAGATGGGGAAACTGAAGTGTATTAACATGAACCAAATTTTGCTAATTGCAGACAATGTACAGTTATTTGACTGGGTTAAATCAGAGCAAGAATGTTCAAAGTAAGATAAAAGAAACATAATAATAACGTTGCAAATTAATGTAATAAATTACAGGGCAAACATGTTACAAAATGAAGGTTAACTCTTACCTACACCACCATGATTATTGTAAACCAGAGATAGAAAGCAAGAGGTGAGGAAGGAGAAGGAGTACAAGGACAAGCCAGAGCTGAGGAGAAGGTCTCAGGAGATCAAGAATCCACAGAACAATGCATCACAATTCCTTCTGTACACAAGAACAACCAATCAGACCAAATATTGACCCATACTTATCAACATACGACGAGCAATGCTACAGTAAGTTACACAATGGGGTGTGAGACCCATCGAGTTGGGACCCTGTCGAGCAACTCCAGATTTTAGCATATGAGAGGTGGGGGCAGGTTGACACCCAGCCTTACACCATGTACTTGCCACTGGGCAAATACAATAGCGTAGATTCAAGCCCCTAAAAAGGCCTCATTCTTGCTCTTCAGAGTAATACTGGGTATATTGTCTTCGTACATGTTTATCAAATTAGACAACAAAAAGCCATCTTTCCAGTCAAGCAACCAGGTGAGCTGGAGGAGTGTTCACTGCTGGCAGCTGATTTGAGTCATCTCACATGCCAGGCGAGGCTGTAATAATTGCCCAGCCATAATTGCCCAGCCCTATCAGTTATTTCACCTCCTGTTACCTGTACCCGTGCTGATTTCCTGGTCAATCCTGAAGGCCCACTTTTAAAAGTATCTCAAAGAGAGACGTCATGCACAGGCGTAATCCATTTGTCACTGATTCAGTTCGAGAATTCAATACCTTTTATTTTATGAACTAATGCAAAGCTAAAATCGTAGTATTTTGGGATTTCAAAGTTGTTAGCTCCGATCATGAATTTGATGAATTGCCCAACCTTACTGGTTGTAGTAGTAGCATTGATTTCTTATTCCCGACCCGTTTCAACCTTCAGGTGTTCAATGATCCCATACATGGGCATGTGGAGATGCACCCTTTGCTGGTCCGCATCATTGACACACCCCAGTTCCAGAGACTTCGCTTCATCAAGCAGCTTGGGGGGACCTACTTTGTCTTTCCCGGGGCGACCCATAACCGTTTTGAACACTCCATAGGGTAGGAAGGAGTTCATTTGTTTTAAAATGGGTATTTGATTTAGTTTGATGGTTGCTGTGTGCTTACTGTTAACTGGTTGTATGTGTTTGTGTCGGTCTAGAGTGGGCCACCTGGCAGGGCGACTGGTCCAGGAGCTGAATGATCGGCAGCCAGAACTTCTCATCTCTCGCAGAGACATCCTCTGTGTGCAGATCGCTGGCCTCTGCCACGACCTGGGTGAGGAAAACACACTCACTCAACCTTGTTCACTCTCCATGAACTGTAATGACTGCACTCACTTGAGTGAACCCAATTTGGCCAACCCTTCGACTAATGTGGCACGCAGCTCACCCTTGATGCTTCCTAGTGGCTCCTGATCTTCAGGAGATTTGACCAACACGTCTCCAAGCATTGGGGCTCGTCAGCAGACCGCTACAGGGTCTTTCTTCCCCCTCACTTGACTTCTCTAACGTTGCCTTCTCCATCCTCTTGTTCCTATATGACACACCCTCTGACACCCGGTCACAGTGTGCACTTCAGGTCAAGGAAAAGCGGCTATTTTGGGGGCATCAGCTTGGATCCAACTATTCGGGTTTAGAACAATGTGTTTTTGGTAAAAATGCTCAGAACAGTTCGGAATTGGGTGCGTCGAATGGAACGGAACCCTGTCCGTGGGGCTGACACAAGCAGTGCTGTGGTGAGAGATGGACAGGATACATTTCTGCTGGTGCTCATTCAGAAAGTGAAAGCATAGGATTGAATGCTTATCTTGGTCCTGTACTCTGTGTTTGAGGTCAAAAGAATATAATTACCATATGGTTCAAGTTCAGACTGTTTTGGATTAACTGTTAATTATAACATGTGCCCCATGTTAGGATTCCAAAATTCTTGGACAGTTGGATTGTTTTCCATAATTGAGCTTACCGGTGATTGTTTTGCTGAGCCTGTTGAAATGGGTTTAGTCTGGACTTTAATAGCTTTTATAGCTTTCATTTGAGTTTTATGACTTTATGACTGAGAATTATGAATTTGTATCATCATGCTGTGTTTCCCATGTTGTTATATCACTTCATGTCACCATGGCAAAAACAAAGCCTTGAATCAGGACTAGACACAAGGTATACTATAAGCCTTAACAAAGCAAATGAATACACCTGCAGCCTAATATTGACATTCTCAACTCGACAAATAGCCTGGAATATGGGTAACATATATAAGAATGTGTGTAAAAGGTGCTTGACTTGCCATGTGGTTCAGCTGATACAGGAGGGAATCACCTACATTTAAGCTAATTGTCTGCACTTACCTTATAGTTTTTTTTTGTCAAATCAAGACAGAATATAAAACAAACATTTAAAAAAAACTAAATTTTAACTGAATTACACCGCCCCCCCTTTTCTTTGTTTTGACATCCCAGCCTTTTTTTTTATGCATATACAGGACATGGCCCATTTTCCCACATGTTCGACGGGATGTTCATCCCCAAAGTCCGTCCAGAAACCAAATGGAAGGTAAAGGGATTTTGTCCATTAAGACTCTGAAAAGCAACATTGGGTGTGTTTTTTCCCCCACAATACTTTCATTCAGAAAGTACATACACACAGACAAATACAAACAATTGAGGGCAAGCAGTCCTCAACACCCATTATGACATTGTGTCCTAGCCTTTGTACAAACATGCTTTGTAAACTCCATAGCTTTCAGAGTCCACTGTTTCCAAGATAATATATACGCTCTCTGTCTGTCTGTGTGTGTGTGTGTATATATGTACAACATTTTATATTTTTCTTTTTATAGTCTGCAAATATGTACAGGTGCAGAACAGCAACAATAACTATTGGAAATGTGGAGTTATTATTACAGCCCTTGGTGATAAGAGATAGATAAACATGAGTTACGATCACATGTACGACAAATGTGACTCACATTATTAAATAAATGAAGATTGTGTAGGGCACTTGAGAAAAGAAGGATTGCCTTTTTATGTACGTTTGAGGGTGGGGCAGTGTACCTGTGCTTTTTCAAAACGTTGTTGTGCTCTGCAGCATGAGATGGCTTCCCTGGCCATGTTTGACCACTTGGTGCACAAGAATGAACTGGCTGAAGTGATGGAGCAGCATGGTCTGGTTCTGCCTGAAGACCTGGACTTCATCAAGGAACAAATCGCTGGACCGACGGACAAAACCACAGGGGCATCGGTGAGATCCAATGAAAACATCCAAGGTTGACTTAAAAGCTGATTTAAAATGTGTTTTTATGCTCGTTGTTATGAAAGCTCCTTATGCATTTCGACTCCCATTCCCAGTGGCCTTACAAAGGGAGACAAGAAGAGAAATCCTTCCTTTATGAGATTGTAGCCAACAAGAGAAACGGCATCGATGTTGACAAATGGGACTACTTTGCCCGGTAAATTCAACCACAAACAAAATATCTGTTCTTCAGCATAATTAACCATGCTGTAACACATTTTCCTCTCTTTCTATTTCTGACACATACACACAGGGACTGCTACCACCTGGGCATTCAAAATAACTTTGACTACCACCGCTTTCTGAAGTTTGCCCGAGTGTGTGAGGTGGACGGGAAGAAGCACATCTGCACCAGAGATAAGGTGCTAACTGTAGCCTGGCTAACCCTCAACCTTCAAACTGCTTATGACATCCTATTTAAAGTGTGTTAACTGTACCCTTGATGTTTTCCCTTCAACAGGAAGTAGGTAACCTCTATGACATGTTCCACACCAGGAACTGCCTGCACAGACGGGCCTACCAGCACAAAGTGGGCAACATCATTGAGACTATGTGAGTACTGGATCTGTAAATGCCTACCAGGATAAACGGGAAGATGCGTGTAAAAATATGTATATACAAATAAAGCACGTTTGAAAAGAATATAATCATTTGCAAGGATAAAGTCCCTAAGGTGGTACATGTCCCACATGCATGAAGACTTAAAAAGAGGATCTTTCTCTTCTAGTCACATTTACATTTAGCAGACGCTCTTAGTTAGTAGTCAGCTACCTTTTCTTCTGACTATGATGGAATGCACTGGCTTTTGAGCAACAGCAGTGTTACGATGTGTTCTCCCCAAAGACGAGGACAACTCAGTCCAAATATTGTCCGCTTCCTCCACAATCCCTTAGACCACTTGTCCTGCCTAAGGAAAGGCTCTCCATAATGCCATGAAACCAGCTTCAACTCAGTACCTGACGTCTTTCCAGAGTGCTCAAGAGACCGTGTGTGTGTGTGTTCAGGATCACTGAGGCCTTCATCAAAGCAGACCCACACATCCAGGTCAAAGGCTCTGAAGGACAGCTTTTCACCATCTCCACAGCCATAGACGATATGGAGGCCTACTCTAAACTTACTGGTAGAGTGAGGTTTTTTTCCAAATGTTTTAATCAAAGAAACCCACAGTTTAAGGATAACTGCATGGTTTGCTGCCCTTGGCGGAATATTTTGATATGGATGTCATATTCCCTTCCCCCTGTTTTACGCTGGCTTCTTTTTTTGACCCCTCTTTTTTTTTTCTTTCTCTCATGTAGACCATGTGTTTGAGCAGATCCTCCACTCCTCCTCTCCTGAGCTGGCTGAGGCAAGAGAGATCCTAGAGAACATCACCTGCCGACGTCTCTACAAGTGTGTGGGCCAGACTCAGGCTGAGAAACACCTGGAGATCTCACAGGTGTGTGTGTGTGTGTGTTTGACTGTATAGCTGGTTGCACAGATGTTTAGAATCCCTGTTGAGCTGAAATACCTCGTTTCGAATAAACACCAAAGTTGTCAAAAGTAAGAAAGTTAAGAATATTTCTTTAATCTTTTGTTTTCCACATTTTTCTAGAAGGTAGAAAATTATACATGACATTTTCTTTGCCAGACAAACTTTACTTGAGTTCCCATCCCATGTCTACGACTGTAAAACTGGGAAGTCAAGAGGTATAACCAATTATCAGGGTTTTTCCTGCATAGAGAAAAAGAAAGATAGAGGGCACACGCCTAAGCCGCTTTCCTGAGAGCCTATGACAATGCAATGCATGTCAGCGAATATGTTCTCAATAGTATGTTTCAAGTACGCTACAGCCGAACCCTCGTTCTGTTTCGATCAATAGTAATCGAGTTTATAAGCGTGTCTCCTTGTCTGATCAATACGCAACGAGGTGTGCGAATGGACAGAGCGGCCACTAAACTGTCGTTCCGCTGCGAGGGCCAGCCCGACGTGCACGAATACACCTGTACAAATGCAAATTAAATTTCCACTCAAAATGCTGGCAAAAGTTTGATTAACGATTTCCAGCAGCCTCCATTGGTGTTCTTAACCTGGAATTATAATATATAGTGTAGGCACAAAGAAAATAAAAGGAAATTGCTACCTGGTAATAAATACATTGAGAGCACCGAAGACCCATTTTGACCCAGGATAAACCCTGCAATTATGTATATTATGATATTATGAAACCATCCAGCAAATGATTTTGCCCACGAAAGTCACACACTTCTGTCTGGCAGGAAGTCCTCCTGAAGTGGGCTGACCAGGTGGCAAGATCCAGGCCTCAGATGGACCCAGCTGCTGGTCTGCAACCAGAGGACTTAGTAGTTAATGTGAGTGTCCAGTCTGTGTGTGTCAAGTTTTAAAAGCAGACCAATCTATCTGCTTCACAGCAGTTTATTCAACACAGGTACCCAGTTTGCATTTTGATTGGTGGAAGTAATGTGCTTGGACAGATGTTATGCAAGCTTATTACACAGCTTTTGTTGAATGCTCAATTCTGATTGGTCAATTCTGGTCTCCTCCAGTCTTATTTCTGAATTGCAGACCCCCGCTATGAATGACAAATTGTTGCTATGGACGCAGTTCTGAAGAGCTATACTCTGAATCGAATCAATCCACAGACAAAAGTCCATTGCATTATATGACGCCCTTCTTCTGTGTCAGGTCATCAACATGGACTACGGGATGAAGGAGAAGAACCCAATCAATAATGTGCGCTTCTACTGCAAGAACGACCCCACCAAAGCCATTCAAATACGCAAGAATCAGGTACGAATCATATTGCCATTTCTAAAACCACTCAATTTGATGAACTTCCTCCTGGCCAAAAACTGGTCTGCAAACCTGAAATATGACATATTTCCATTCCTATTATAAAACGCCTTTCTAATCCACACAACTCTGCAAGCTGTGTATTCCTACCAAGAGGAGGCTTAGCTGTCTGAAAAAAATAAAATAAATAAAGTTTTTGGGCACTCGGCCTCTAACTTTTTGCAGCTCATACTCTAGTGGCCCAAATGCAAGCTGTCCCCGTTAACTATTTAATATTTTCAAAGCGCTATATAGCAAACCTTATTCCCACAGTCATCAACTTACTTCTGTCATTTTTATCATTTTCATTCCACCTCAGGTGCATTTTTCATAGTGTCCACATAGACATAGAGTAGGCTCAGCCTGTTATGGGTATGGCAGTGTCTCAAGTACAGTGGCATAAAATGAAAAAAAGAAATGTACTCCTAGACAGTTTTCAACAATTGTCTTGTCATCTCCCAAGTGTTATCTTGGCTGAATATTGTTCAGGTTAATTTGTCATATGCACATTAGCAGAGTTATTGGTATTGAAATGTTGGATTTTCAAGTTTCCCCAGCCCGGAAAATTACAACCCCTCCCTGTCGTTTCACATTGATTCATCCAGTACACATCCAGTACACATCCAGTACACATCCAGTTTACATGCTTTAGTTTAGTTATACAAAATATGGTTAGAACAGCGAGTCAGCAGAACCTCCTCTCTGCCCAGGTGTCCAAGCTCCTGCCTGAGAGGTTTGCAGAGCAACTCATCCGGGTCTACTGTAAGAAGACTGATGAGAGGAGCGTGGAGGCTGCAAAGAAGCACTTTGTCCAATGGTGCATGGACATGAACTTCTCCAAACCACAGGTGGGTGAGGCAGTCCAGACAATTCCATTGTATTTAACCTTAACCCTCTACATGTACTACTTGTAATCTTTACAAATCCTCCGATAACCACTCCAAATACAACACATGCTGTTAAACCCTGTGGATGGAAGTTGAACTTGTTGTAGTCTTAGTGGAAAGTCGATTCCAGAATGTGACATCACTGCTGAAAACTAAAGAGACACTCACCTGAAAATTAAGCAGCTCTTCAACCGCCAGTCATTGTACCATATGCCTGCAGCAGACCAGCCACTGTTCGCCTCTAAACGTTTTTACTCTTTTTGTGTGTGTGTGGCATGTAGAAATCAGTGGTTTTGTGGCTTCAGTAGTTGGACAAACGTTTGAACGTCTGCTAATTGAATAAATGAATGCCATGAATTCAGCCTGGAACTGAAATTCTGTCTCTTACGATTGTGCAGGACGGAGATGTGATAGCGCCTGAACTTACCCCTTTGAAAGCAAGCTGGGCCAACCATTATGGTGAAGAAGATGATGATGAAGGTGATGAAGGTCACAGCCGGGGAGGAAATACCTCGACTAGCATGAACGGACAGCAGGAGAAATTTAGGTCTCGACTCTTTTAAGTCTACCTTGTTTGTTACAGTTGCTTTTCTGTAAAAGGTAAAGCACTTCTAAAATCTTTTATTTCCATTTTATCATTTTACTTTCAGATATTTTTCAGTTGGCATGTTTTCAATGTCAATGTATCATTGCGTTATATAATGCCTTTATTCAGAATGATCATGGAATCAATATAAAAATATACCTCAGGTGAGCTCTGAGCTTTCGTGTCACCAAACATATTCTAGCTTTTTCTAATGTGAATGTGTTGGTGCACAAGGATCCTCCATCTTTAATATGACAGCCAAGGTTAAGATCTGATCCATCACGGTGAAAGTTACACTTAAAATCCTTTTGGACAATAATGTTAAATATACTGTCTGTTCTGTTTTCTAAAAGCTGAATGTATATTTATTTTGGAAGGTTTGCAGTAAATGATGTGTACATAAATGTATGCAGAACATCTTTCTTCAGGGCATTGTCAATATTTTGTTAACATTTCAAATGCCATTATTGTTGTCATCTAAGTTATCAGTCCCCCCCACCACATCGCACTTTCTCCCTTGCAAATAGAATTATGGGTTTGAGCAACATAGTTACAAATGGGTCAAATGCATGCTGTTTGTGATTAGGATTTGAAATTAAGACTTGTTATCTTTAGTGTATAAATTTGTGCAACTACATAGTGAACCAATAGTTATGTTTTAAAGATGATGTTACTATGGGGATTCTGTGTAGATCTAGATGATACACAGGAGTAAAGTGCTATTTAAAGTTTTCAATATTTTGCTGACTGCATGTGGGTTCCATTTACCAAATGTTATTGACATGTATTACCTTTTACCTGGTTTATGTGTTTGCTGTGCTAAGTTTTCTACTATATTTACACTTTAACTTGACCATATCTATTATTACCAGTTATGAAGTACTATTCATAACTGGAGTTTGGAGTACAATTCAAAAAGCCTAATGGCTGTGTACCTACTTTACCAAAGCAATATCTTTCCTAGAGCCAAACCCTAAAAGACTATGTTCTGTAATGCTGTGTCAATTTTGTAGTGGCCATTGATGTTGGAAACAGTATGTTTTGTCTCGTCATTTGGAAAATGAATCTGATGTAGCTGACTCCTGCATATAAAATATGTCTTTCTCTCATTTGACTTTCATTTTCATTTTATTAGTGTTACTTGTAGTTCATATTTCCCAACAGCAACTTGAAACAATCTCTCCACTGTTGTATAAAGTAATGTTCTTACTGGAAAGCACAGCATTCTAATTCAGGGGGACCAGAGGATTGGGGTCACTGACTGATCAGAGAAGTGCAGAGGCCATCGCAGCACTTTGTCCCATGATGCAACAACAAAACCTTTTCTAATACCATGAGGATGAGGGAAGAGATGACTATACATCTGGTACATATTTTTGAGAAAGAAAAAAACCCACACTGGACGCAATATCAAGAGTCTTCATATTCCACAATGGATAAAATGTATTTATACTGTAACTGTAACACTATAACACGATAACACTAGTTTGGCTTATGAGAAACATTACCTTTCCAGATTCTAATATCTCAGCAACATCTACTTTTTTTGTTGAAAAGAGGACAATCTACTTTATCATAGATTGACGCAGAAATTGTGTTTAGTCTTTCTTGTACTGTATGAGAAATGTATTTATGTTATCCAGAATGTAACATCCTAGCTGAAACAACTGAGGTGACACTCACCTGAGATAACACTGGTCCCATTTTCATCTATGGAGATTTTGAATTAATTTCACCAACATTTTAATTTCAATAGCTCCTTGGTCATGTGACATGCAAGGTTCAGAGGAAGCATGACCTAGCGTAATTGTTTGCCAAATTAATGCAAAATCACCTGAGATGAAAATGGGACCAACAGAAAGGATTGCTATAGGCAAGGGGTGTTCAATCTTGGTCCTCGGGATCGGTTGTCCTGTATGTTTTAGATGTTTTCCTGATCCAGCACACCTGATTCAACTGAATGGTTGTTATCAGGCTTCCACAGCGCTTGATAACAACATAGATTTTAATCAGATGAGCTGGATTAGGGAAACGTCTAAAGCAGGGGTGTTCAATCCTGGCCCTCGGGGTCCGCTGTCCTGTATGTTCTAGATGTTTTCCTGATCCAGCACACCTGAATCAAATGAATGGGTTGTTATCAAGCTCTGTGGAAGCCTGATAGCAACCATTCATTTGAATATCGACACAGATATCAAACCTGACCTCTTTTGTGCCACCACCGTTGTCACTGCTCATCTGGCCAAAGGTTATTATGTGCTGAAACATAAAATGTACATCAGCAATGTGACAGTGTGCATAATTTACTAGGGATGCACATAATATCTGCACTTCATCGGTATCGGCAGGTAAAAGCTTCAAAACGTAATTATCGGCATCTGCAGATATGAAACGTATGCCGATGTACCTGGCCGATAAAGTGACGTGCAAATTATGCGCACGCGAAGCAAATGTTTAATTAAGCAAGCCTGTCACGTTGTGCCTAACAGCCCCTTACCTGTTCTAAAATCAGCGCAAAACACGGACTTGCGGGCCTTATTGCTTTTCTAAAACTGTTATTACAAATATTTGATATATATGGGTCAATCCTGAAATTGCCAGGGCGGGCTTTATACGATGATGGACAGATGATCAACAGCTCTGACAGGTGTGCATTGTCAGAGCGATGGCATCGTCTGTAGACCTGTTGGACCGGTATGCAAAATGCATTGGGTCCAGGGTGGGGGGCAGCGAGGAGCAGAGGAATGATTTGACTAGCCGCTCGAAGCACTTCATGATGACAGAGGTCAGTGCTATCGGGCAATAGTGGTTCATACATGTGACCTTGGTGTTCTTGGGCACAGGGATAATGGTGGTCATCTTGAAGCAGGTGGGGGGTACAGACAGGCTGAGGGAGAGGTGGAAGACGTCACTGAAGACCCCTGCTAGCTGGTCAGCACAGCCCAAGGGCCCTACCTGATACACCGTCTGGGCCAGGAGCCTTGCGAGGGTTGATCTGCGCTGCCTCACCTCAGCTGCAGTTAGTGTAGGATAATGTAGGAAATATGTGTTGGGCTGGTTGACCTCTCAGACTGTCTGCCTGAGAGAAATTGATACACTAGTATCATGTTGTACCAGTGTAGGTGTGGAATACAAGGACTTGTGTCTATGAGACCAAATGGCCATTGTTCTGATGTTTTAGGCTCAGACAGTTGCGAGAATTGATCATTATATTGTTCTGGGGATTTCTCAAGTATGGTAGTTTTATTGATCATCTCATGTATAAATTGTCCCCTAACAAACACTACTGGGTCTATTAATAAAAATCTCCATGTAACTACAGTCTACAGCATTTTCCTTGGGTGTAGACTGTGCCCCCACCACAATTGCATACTATACAAATGAATAGAATAGATCTTTATTGTCATTGTCACAGGTACAAAGAAATTAAAGTGCTTCCAATCAGTGGATCATTCATTGATTTAAAAATCAGTAAAAAGGATAAAATTACTAAAGTGCTAAAATTACTCAAATAAATATACGTAAGACTGTACCGTAAACAACCACACACAGTCATTACATAATACATAACATTGTGCACATTATGTTTTGCCAGCAGCAACAGTGGTTATTGCAGTTGGATAGACACTGTTTTAGTCTGTTTGTCCTTGCCTTGATTGATATGTATCGTCTGCCTGAAGGCAACATTTCAAACAGGGAGTGCCCAGGAGTGTGAAGTGTCTTTTATGATGTTCTGCGCATTTTTGAGACAACAGGATCTGTGTAGGTGTTCCAGTGCGGGGAGAGGGCAGCCAACAATGCTGTTTATGACCCTCTGAGCCACTGTACAGCTGGTATACCAAATACATATGCAGTATGTGAGGATGCTTTCAATGGAGGCTCGGTAGAAGGACACCAGCAGTCTTTGTGTGATGTTATTCCTCCTGAGTGTCCTCGGGAAGTTGTCAGAAGTATTAATCTATCAAGCATTGCACAGTCAGTCGGTGAACAAGTTTAAGAAAGCTTTATTGCTTGCGGCCGGCCCACAAGGAGACAAAACATCACACCCCATTGTGCTACAAGTTTGTCCGCTACCATGTTGCGCTAGCTAGCTATTTAAGCAGAACCGCTCTTTACAGTCATTGGTTAAGACAAAGGCATGCAAATGTTCCATTGCTCTTCTTCATTGGCTCCTTGCATAGACCTGGCGCGCGTGTGTACGTGTTTGAGTGTGTGCGTGCCTTTTGACCCCTGTAAGCTTGACCACATGATTCACCCAACACAGATAAGGCCAGACATCTTTTATGGCCTCTCCAGTAAGAGAGAGTGGTCAGCCCAGGTCACCTTGTTTACGTATGCCTCATGTTACCCAAAGTCCAGATTTGGGGGTAGGCTTCTCTCTACACACAAGGAATGCTGAACACAGAATCATTCTTATACAGGATAAATGTGTTAAAAATGTGTAAACATCTTCAATTTCTCCAACAGAAGTACAGTCTCTGCTGGGTCTTTTTCAGCAGCTCAGAGGTGTTCACACTCCAGGATGGGTTGTCCTGTATCTGGACCCCCAAGAAGCGGAAGTCCCGCCACCCTCTCCACACTTCACTCCTCACACGTGAAGTGTAACAAGTTTACTTTGTACGCTGTGTTGGTTGACTGTGACGGCACAGAGCACTGCCCAGCTTCTACGTCCTAATCCGTGCACGCCATTTTCAAGTAGCAGCGCACAGCCTGGTGAGCAGCAGAGGTGGATAATGTCAGTCGTCCTGCTGCGCGGAGGTCATCCATGTACCTGCAGTAATGAAAAACAGGACACAAATTTGGAACTACAGTCAAATAGTAGCCTTTGCCTCAGATAGGACAGAGGGGAGCGACAGGACACAAGTGTGAGAGAGTGTGCCCTAGCCAGCTGCAACAAGGGTAAGGGCACCATCACAAACTGTTTAATGACAAACATTTTGCATATTCGGAATGGATAGCCAATAACTTGTCATGCAACACCATAACCATTTATTGGCCCTTATTGTTAGAACTAAGCTAAGGAAAATGCAAGTTCCATTGTGTAGTCATTGCCATGGTGATTGTTTTGTTAAGGTCTCAAGGCATAAACATTTTATTTTTGGCGTTCTTGGTGACTTGTGTTCTTGGAATGGAACTGTACTTGGGCAATGAAAGATGACGTCAAAACAAACACAAGAACAAAAAAAGAACACAAGAACGGAAAACAACGTGGATAGATAAACAGCCTTTGTCTTTCTTGTCCTCATCTTATGTTACAGCGAGTATCTTGTCAGTTTTTCCGTTTTGATGAATAAACCTTGTTTTGACGTAATGTCTGGCTACTCTCCTGCGTTTAGTTATTACGCCACCGCACCACGTAACAGAAGGACAAGACCAAGCTTGGACCCAGCGGAGAGTTCCGGCAACCCTTTCATATGGATCCGTCTTGCCTTCGGTGGACTCCGAAGTCTGCAGTGGAAGGTCCACCCCAAGACCTGGCTCCTACCCCGGCTCCAGACCCAGCCCGAACCCCCACTCCAGCCTCTGTCCTGCCCTGTGGCCCTGGCTTAGTCCTGCCCTGTGCGCCCGCCTCATCTTGAGGTTGTGCCGCCCAGCGCCCAGATGACCGAGGTTGAGCCGCCCAGAACCCAGACCATCGAGGCTGTTCCTGCCGGGGAGTCTCGGCTGCCTGCCGCCGGTACCCAGTCCTGTCCTGTGCCCCTGCCTCCTTCTTGTCCTGTGCCCCTGCCTCTTTCCTGTCCTGTGCCCCTGCCGCTGCCCAGTATGCAGACGACTGAGCCTGTCCCTGCCGAGACTTCTGGCTGCCACCTTCCCCGCCCCTGTGTCCGCACTCCCAAGCTCCCCCTCGTACGCGCTCCCAGGCGCCACCCCGGCCAAAAGGAGTCCTGGCAGCCGCCTCTTAGGTTGTGCACGGCCTCTCCACCGTCTCCTGTGCCCGTTCTGCCCCATCCTGTCTTGTTTAGGCCAATGGAAAATAAAGTTTCTTTAATCCATGGCCTACTATTAATGACATTTCAATACATTGTAACCATTCTTGAAATAAATGTATTAGGTTATGTTTGTAGCATGTAGTAAAAGAACAGTAAACAATGTAATATTTATGGATTACTTAAAATGGTATTCAAAGACATTCGGAGGTGTTGGCTAATGATCATCTACAGATGGGAGTGTCCTCCTCATTACTGCATAAAAGCACACTTACATCTCTACCTGGCGTTAGTCTTGAAAATTCAGTTACCTCACCACATCAGTTCACTAGTGCCGTTTATTTCATTCCCCAAAATGAGTTGCTCCAAATGCTCAACTCCGACTGACTGCCAGTTCAATGTGCAGGGAAAGGTAAATATAGCCTTCTTTCTTCAGAGGAACTTGACAGTTTTAGCGTAAACAAACCAATCCAATATATTGTGTTGAGGAGTCTTATGCAATGATTATGTTTTAGTATTTTTTTTTATGAATAGGTAAAAATGCTGTGCAAAATGATATGTGGAAAACCCTATAGGTCTATGTGAAGTTTGTTTCAATAGCAACAGAAAGATGAATTAGAGGCTGTCTGGATGTGATTTTGAAATTAGAGGGTGGTGATGGAAATAAACGAGACAAAGGAATAAGATTGATTAGAGGGAAACAATCTTTGTCTTTAAAGTCAGAATCTGCAGGTAGGTAAACGGTGGCACACAGGAGGCTACAAATGATTTTCACTGATATTGTAGAAGTTTTTATATTGGCCAAACAACCAAAACTAAGCCCCTTGACAGAGGCGTTGTTAGACTAGGCTATATAAACTCCCCTTGCCTAACCCACTATATAGTTCAGGCACGCAAGTTTGATATCAGCTTTGGCTGGGACATCAATAGTTAATGTGAGCGCTCACATTTATTTGCATTAATTTGAGTTTTTTTGAGCTTCATGTAATATTGTTTTTATGTTTTAGTCAAAATAAGATGATCGGTAGGCCTATCTTTTAGAAACTATCTTTAGTTTTGTAATGTTTTCTTAGCCTACCTCAATTCTGACTTGTGTACTTCTGTATGCGTGCTGCAGTGGCTATCTGGCAAGCTCAGAAGAGGGCGCTGACATGGAATTCTGCGTGCATCGGTTTGTGTTTTCGGTTAAACACATTTACAAGGGTTGATTGGGATACTGCATTTATTTTTTCCAGGATTATCAATCTAAATTATTGACTAATAAAGTAAATTGTTAAAACTCAAACTTTAGATTTTACTGGGACACAGAAGATTTATACTGGGGCTCGTACTCCAGTAAAAAGGGTCTATTGACGCCCCTGCCCCTTGATCTGATTGGAGAGTATATCACCAAATATGCTGAATTTGCAGGTATTTGACTCCATTGGTTAAATCAGAGCAAGAATGGTCAAGGAAATTTACATTTAATAACATTGCAAATGATTTGTATTGAAGGCAAACGTGTTGAAAATAAAGGTTTTAAATCTTACTTTGCCTAGATAAATGTAAAGTGGAGGGAGAAAGAAACAGAATAAAGAAGAGAGCAAAGAGAAGTAGTAGCTGGAGAACACTGGTCCACTTTTATACCGAGACCATCATCAACCAACCTGACCATGTTTTATACTGAGACCATCATCTGTACAACCAACCTGACCATGTTTTATACTGAGACCATCACCTGTACAACCAACCCAACCACGGACCCTTTCTCATCAACATTGAGTTTATCACTAACAGGTTTTGGTGGGAAAAATGTTCAGCTCTATTCCAAGATTTTACAAGAATACAAGTCATTGTGGGTTGCCGATTCCAAATGCCACTGGATTTTGTCCTCAGCATAAATGCTTAACCCACATCCTACCAGCATATTTAACATTGAAGTTAAACATATCTTGTATGTTAAATTGAATACATACAAGGATAAACTACTGTATTAAACAACTAGATATTTAATTTAATTTAAGTAATCTGAAAAAAGAATGCATGACTGATAATATTATTTTAGGAAAATTACTGTAATGATCGGACTCAGGAGAAGTACTGGTAGTAGCGATCCAAGTGTGGGCTTTTAATGGTAGTATAGACCATATAATAGACTAGTCAAGCAGGCATGCCTGTCATCGACAGGCAAACAGCAAGGCAGGAAAATCCAAAGGATAGTCGGGTCACAGGGTTGGGTCAAACAGGGGCTGGCAGGAATTTCAGAGGCTAAACAAACACTTTAAAATAATAGGCTAACTATGTTTATTTGTTTATGTTTATGAACACCCCAGAGAACAAGATAATTACGAACGTTGCCAAAGAAAAGTAGGACTGATTTATAAAAAGAAGCCCTAACCACCTAACCAGAGACACCCCTAAACTAAAATACACGTTGCTCTCGTTCCTAACATGATGTGTAACAGAGATAAGTTACAACGTTATGGCACTGTACCATGGGCAACTTACCTACCTCGTCACTGGGTAATGAACCAAACGAAACAAAATCACTATACCGAGTAAAGGCGAGTAAAACTGCAACAAAGTAAGCTATACATGTAAGAACAAAAGTACTAGGAAAACACGAAAACACGAAAACAAAAACGAAAGTTTCCGTTCGCGCAGAACAGCCAACGGTAGCACAGAACAAACAGGGTATGGGTTGGTAACGAGTCAATTTACGAACGGAAGACATGCAAGTCCGTAAGGGAGACGGACAAACATCTGATTGGACAAGGACATGCGCGCTGTGACAATGATTGGGGTTTGACAAGCCAATCACAGAGGGATACTTGAGAGTGGGAGAAACAAGAGGGAGACAAAACCACAACACACACAACAATAAGGACACCGGATACAAGTAGGCCTACAGATATACAAATGTGTCTGTAACATCAGGGCATGGCTTAACAGGAGGAGCAAAACATTTGCTACCTTCCTGTCTTTAATTGTTTCGGAGAAAAGGCTACATATTTTTCGAGTAGATTTTCAAACCGATCTTTGGAGTAGTAGGAAAACGGTCTATTCTGATAGTTTTTATGTGTTTTGACGTGTGTTTGCTGCCGCAGATATTGCGGTTGACATATGCTCGTTGGAATTTTCTTTACTAAACGTTGTCCCGAGGGCGGAAACGAAATCTGACAACCAATCGCGAGAGAGGAGAGAATTGCAGAGGCAGGGCCTACGGTGGCCCCGTTTTTGTTTTGGGGGGAGGTGAATAAGTCGTCCGATTTGGGGGGAGTTGACTCGTATTGGGGGGGAGTATTTTCATTTGGGGGATGTACTCAAATTAGGGGGTGTGGTTTGCACTTCAGGGCCACCGTAAGGTAGCCTGACGTTGTCATACTCATAATTCTGGTCAGAATATGACTCTGAGAACTCTCCATTGGGCTTTGACTACAGGACGTGTTTCAAACGAGCCTGGAAAACAAATGCCTCTTCGCTTAATTGGATAGATCTACAACCAATCAGAGCAACAGAGTATGTGACGTATGTTAAGCACCGCATAGTTGTTGTCAACAGAACTTAACTACAAGCAGACTTGAAGTATGCTTGAAGAATGAATACAAACGATTTTTGCCGGTGTTGTAAAATTAATTTAAGGGTAGGGAGAGTACTTGTTCACACGGTCAACCTTTTTGAGCGAAACAATAAAGGGCAATGCATATACGAAGTTCTCCGTTTAGGATTACAACTCCATTGGGGCCAGCTGATAAATTAAACTTTTACCGAATCCTGTAGGAAGGACGGCAAAAACATATTTTCCATCGACAAATGCCTTGATTGCGTCTCTCTGTTCCTCTTTCAAAATTAATGCGCTGTCGATGTCTTCTAAAACAGACTCGATGGCAGAATCACAACATCCCAGATCTCCAGCGGTAGCCATGTTTGTTCAAAACGAATTCAACCTAAGCGCTCTTTTGTGACGTGGGTGATTACGTTACTGTTGATCATCTGTCCATCATCGTATAAAGCCCGCCCTGGCAATTTCATTGGTTCGCCCAGATTCTGGTTCTCTGTAGTTGGTCCCCAATATGACACCCTCCAGACCCAATTTCCCGAACAAATTTCTTTTGGGCGGGGAGAAGTTGGGCTGGCAGCCAGGCTAACCGTAAGGTTCAATAATTTTCAGTCTTCTGGCGGCATTTTCAGTTGCACACAGCAAAGATCGGAACTGGTTATCATTTTAAAGCATTCACAAATTCAAAAAATGTGTAATTTAAAAAATGTGTAATATTTTAATACCTGCTAGTGCTATCAACATTACGTGTGCCCATACATGTTAACCATAAGCACTAGCTAGTCAAGCTAATCAGGTGAGCTAGAAGCTTAGCTTAGCTAGTCAAGCTAATAAGGTGAGCTGGAGCTAGAATGCTTAGCTAGCTAGTCAAGCTAATCAGGTGAGCTAGAAAGCTTGTTAATGTACATTGCATAAAGCTTTACTGTACTCGTTTAAAAAAAAACTATGGCTATTTAGGGCAGTGAAGTATAATTTATATATTTGGCTTTTCTTCATGGCTGTTTAGTCTCATCTGGTCCCAGGGCAGAGACCTGAGTTTCCCGCAATTTTGTCTGAAGGACAACGACAGGGCAGGTGAATCTCCTGGTCTCAGGGCAGGTTGTCTGAGGGCAGGTGAATCTCCTGGTCTCGTGGCAGAAGTTGTATTTTTCTGTTCTCAGGGCAGGGAGTCAACTGTCTCCTCTGGTCTCAGGGCAGGTTGTCTGAGGGCAAGTGAATCTCCTGGTCTTAGGGCAGGTTGTCTGAGGGCAGGTGAATCTCCTGGTCTCAGGGCAGAAGTTGTATTTTTCTTTTCTCAGGGCAGGGAGTCAAACTTCAGACAACCTGCCCTGAGACCAGGAGATTCACCTGCCTTCAGACAACCTGCACTGAGACCAGGAGATTCACTCAGACAAAATTGCGGGAAACAATGGTCTCTGCCCTGGGACCAGATGAGACCAAACAGCCATGAAGAAAAGCCAAATATATAAATTATACTACACTGCCCTTAATAGCCATTGTTTTTTTGAAAACGAGTACAGTAAAGCTTAATGCAATGTACATTAACAAGCTATCTAGCTCACCTGATTAGCTTGATTAGCTAGCTAAGCATTCTAGCTTTAGCTCACCTTTTTAGCTTGACTAGCTAGCTCAGCCAAGCTTTGTAGCTCACCTGATGGCTTGACTAGCTAGCTTAGCTAAGCTTTCTAGCTCACCGGATGGCTTGACTAGCTAGCTTAGCTAGCTACCTAGCTTAGCTAGCGCTTATGGTTAACATGTATGGGCACACGTAATGTTGATAGCACTATAGCAGGTATTAAAAGATTAGACATTTTTAAAATTACAATTATTTTGAATTTATGAATGCTTTGAAATGATAACCAGTTCCGATCTTTGCTGTGTGCAACTGAAAATGCCGCCAGAAGACTGAAAATGAAATTGAAATGGAGGCCCCGCATCTGCAATTCTCTCCTCTCCCGCAATTGGTTGTCAGATTAAACCAATCACAAATGTTTCTGCCCTCAGGACAACGTTGAGTAAAGAAAATTCCCACGAGATTGACATATCGGTTGATGCTCTCCAACGCTTATGCCAGTACTCGACTAATCCAAAAGGTTCAGAGCTTTTGAGCTTCTGTTTCCCAGCACAGTGTTGTTTAGACAGTTGTTCAAACGTCTATTATTATTCCACCACCACAATTGACGTTGGATGAATAAAAGTGTTGATTGATAATTATTCATTCTTTTGTTTCAACTCTTTCAGGTGTTCAATGATCCCATACATGGGCTTGTGCCAATGCACCCTTTGCTGGTCCGCATCATTGACACACCCCAGTTCCAGAGGCTTCGCTACATCAAGCAGCTTGGAGGGGCCTGCTACGTCTATCCTGGGGCCTCCCACAACCGC
This sequence comes from Hypomesus transpacificus, assembly GCF_021917145.1. NCBI lineage: Eukaryota > Metazoa > Chordata > Actinopteri > Osmeriformes > Osmeridae > Hypomesus > Hypomesus transpacificus. Next base: position 13,163,914 of record NC_061077.1, read on the forward strand.
TTTGAGCACTCCATAGGGTAGAACATTCAAATGATTTGGTGATACTGGACAACTAAGGTCTTGTTTTGTGCTTACTGCTAACTGGTTGTGTGTGTGTGTGTCGGTCTAGAGTGAGTCACCTGGCAGGGAGACTGGTCAAGGAGCTGAAAGATCATCAGCCAGAACTTCAAATCACTTGCAGAGACTTCCTCTGTGTGCAGATTGCTGGCCTCTGCCATGACCTGGGTGAGGAAAACATACACACTCAACCTTGTACACTCACTATGAACTGAACTGCAGAGTTCTATTTCAAGGTGTGGCAGAAAGTGGTGAAGATGATATGTTGTTTTCACTCACTCTCTTTGCCACTGGGTCATACAAGACTCTTTCTGACTTGAATACATTTTGGGCTCACCTGTGAGGAAGCTCCATGTTGTTTCTCAAGATATATCTATTCCCCTTTCTCTCACACACAAATACAAACACACTCATGTTTTCCATCTTAAGTCAACAATCTCTCTTTCTCTTCCTCCAACATATATTTTGTTTTACCAGGACATGGCCCTTTCTCCCATTTGTTTGATGGGATGTTTATGCCCAAAGTTTGTCTTGAAAGTGAAAAGAAAGAGAAAGAGGGACAAGTGGGAGGAGAGGGAGAAGAGGGAAAAAAGGAAGAAGAGGATGAAGTGGACAGAAGAAAGAAGATGAAAAAATGGAAGGTAAAAACAGTTCTATCTCCCTTTCTCCATCAAAACCCCCAAAATCAACGTTTATTATAATACACGGGCAAACATTTATGGGAATGCATCGGCTTTATTTGTGTGTCCTGTTGTTGTCAACTGAATAGGTTTTTAAAGCCAGTGATTCCCCGATGTTTCATAATGACTGAAGCAATTGCAAATATCTGGTCTTCTATAAAATTGGGTTCAATTACTTCTGCATGATTATTTTAGGTCAGATATATTTGCATTCACAACAACAAAATGTGACCCATTTCAAGTTAGGACAGGGATCCAGCCCCATAATGCTAAACTGTTTATGTGCAGGAAACCATTCTGCTTTGGTTCCTCTGTATTTTGGTTGTCATGGTGAAGGACTCTTTACAAATGTATGTCGGTAAGAAGTGTGTATGTGCATATGGGTTCCACTTTGTTCACCAGAATCCTCTTTTCTTCAGCACGAGAAAGCGTCCGTGACCATGTTTTACCACCTTGTCAAGCAAAATAACTTGGAGGATGTCATGAAGCAGCATGGTCTGGTCCTGCCTATTGACCGGGTCTTCATCGAGGAACAAATTGCTGGACCAATTGACCCAACCATTGTGGAGGTATCAGTGACAGCATTCAGTTTCGTTACAATAGACTTAGTCAAAAATAGGAACACTTGAATGATTATTAAGATGATAATAAATGTCCTGTCCAAACCGGTAAATATTAAGTGATTTTAAGTGAAAAAGGTTTAGAAACGTGGGTGCGTCTCTCTTCTCCTACTAGTCCCTTCTTTCCCTCTCGACCACAAGGTTCCTATCAAGGAATACATAGGCTTGTTAATTATACAAGTTAACATGAGCCAAAAACATGGTTGAATGGCCCTTAATTGAATAGGATCAGTTTAAACCAATTAAATGTTTAACGCCTCTTTATGCATGGTTGATATAATTTCTTTTGACTTCTTATTTAATGGATTTTCTTGATTTAATGGTTAACTGGGTGAACACAATTAACATGATGATATGTTTTCAGTGTCCTTGACACACATTGGTCAAGTAAAATTGTCATTTTGACTCCAGGCTGTTAAAGTTATATAAAACTGGAAATATCAACATTTTACAAACATTTGTTTAGATGATATTGAGGTTTCAATATCTTGAACTTAACATAACCATACCTGTAGTATTGCGAGAACCACTGATAGTTTCCAGGACATGAAGAGAGGAAGACATCATTCTCGTGAGGACATTGATAGTTCACCCAACATGGGAGGAACAAACATAATTGATTTAGGGTTTTCTGAAGTGGAATCTTACTCAGTCCTCAGTAGTGAGGGAGAAAACCAAGGCAAGACAAGGAGACTCAAAACATAGCTATGTTCTATTATGTATGTATGTGTGTATGTATGTATTTATGTAACATTCATAAATGAGGGACCTTTAAATAGATCTATGAACAAATCTATTGCTCACTTTATTAAAAGTAAAGTGAAACAACGCTGGAAGAGGCAAAAGATTGAAAGGAAATTAAACGAGTGTAGGCTATGATGAAGAAAGTGTTTTGTCCGTCTCTTCATAAACGGAGAGACTAAGTTCAGTTGAGTTCTGGATTTTAATAAGTATTTATCAATCTGCAGATTGGGAAAGAAAACCAGACCTCTGACAATAAATGACAACACAATACCAGGCTTAGGTCTCAATCATGTCTCTCTCGGCTCTGAAGGCCGGAGGACCATCTTTTATAGGGCACAAGAATGTAAACATAGAGAGTGACAGTCAGGCATTAATGACGTTACACCAGTCTCAGACCAGCTCCTAACACATGACCACTCAGACTAGAGAGTTCATAGTTGGAGCTCTCCTTGAAGTCATGACAAGGAACATTAAGCCAGAACTTTCTCCTGATCCCGAACATCTATTAACCCTGACACATAGACACAATCTACTCTTATTAATAGCAAGCTTACATGAGAACATACTAACTAGTATCCAATGACTAGTTCTATTGATTAGTGAATAATGTAAGCAAACAGGAAATTGCAATTTCTTCCACAGCTATCAGCTAGCTTTTTTGATAAACACACTGTCAGCCCAATTAGCCAGTAATCAGTCTCAAAACACCCCACAGAGGTCAATGAGCATTGTTTTCTGCTGTTTCCAGTGGCCTTACGAAGGCAGAACAGTGGAGAAGTCCTTCCTGTACGAAATCATAGCCAACAAGAGAAACGGTGTTGATGTTGATAAATGGGACTACTTTGCCAGGTATGTCATGCTTTCAAATACTTGGTTGTCAAAGGTCTCTGAAATTGCCTTCCTAAACATATTCTTATCAATTGTCTTCTGTCAAACACACAGGGACTCATACTACCTAGGTCTTCAGAGTAACTTTGACCATGACCGCTATATCAAATTTGCCCGAGTCTGCAAGGTGGATGGGGAGTCTCAGATCTGTACTAGAGACAAGGTGCTACTTGTAGCCAGGCAAACCCTTTATCTTCAAATAGGGTATGACTTCTAAAGGTTCACCTTACTGATGTCTCTCTCTCAACAGGAAGTGGACAACCTGTATGACATGTTCCACACCAGATTCAGCCTCCACAGACGAGCCTACCAGCACAGAGTGGTAGAAGTCATTCAGCTCATGTGAGTATTGTACAGCAGGGGCTCACATACAGCTTCATGTTGGAAGTCAAATGTATAAATAGAGGGTGAAGACCACCGTTGAATCAATCAATATTTATAGAACATGTTTAAATACAACCATGATTGAACAAAGTGCTGTACAAGAAGTAAAATAAAAGTTCACTCTTAGATGTAATTGCTACATTGTGACGCAAATGTTTTCTTGTCACCTTCAATTTGATTTGGCTTTCCAGGATCAGAGATGCCCTTGTCGAAGCAAATCCTTTCATCTTGATTGAAGGCTCTGGGGGGGGAATGTTCAGAATGTCAGAGGCCATAGATGACATGGAGGCCTACACTAAACTCACAGGTTCAGATTAGCCTCACGCTTTCGTTGCATTTTCTCAAACGTGCCGGGGATAACAAAAAAGGTACACCAAAACCTGTCTCTCTCTTCCTTCCTCCTCTCTCTCTCCTCATGTAGACCATGTGTTTGAGCAGATCCTCCACTCCCCCTCTACTGACCTGGATAAGGCAAGAAAGATTCTAGAGAGAATCACCCACCGACATCTCTACAAGTGTGTGGGCCAGATCTTACAGGTGTGGGGGGGTATAAAGGTAAGAAGTTTGATCATGTAGCCAGAGCCATCATCATCAGCCAGAGGAGTAGCAATGTCTAATTTCCAGGACAAGGTCAAGGGCAACTTGGAGGACAAGGTCATGGACAAGGTCAAGAAATGGCAAAGTGACGTGGCGAGTCAAAGGAATTTGGATGCGAATGACTTTGAACTCCGTGTAAGTGTCCAGACATTGGCCCTTTGTAAAAGCATTTGAAGACCTAAAGTAACCCACTGCTCTACATTATATTATTATATAGTATTTACTGGTGGAATGTATGCTCTTTGCAAAGTTACATAGTTCCTTATCATAACTTTGGATGTCATTTATTACCTTGAGATTGGAAGAATATATGTTCAAGTATTCTAGGTCTGAGGACCTAGATCTTTTATCACTCACCCTATGATTCTACCTGTGTAAAACTGCCTCAGGTCATCAAAATGGACTATGGGATGAAGGAGGACGACCCCATTGACCAAATGCGCTTCTACAGTAAGGAGACTACCAAAGCTTTCAAAATCTCCAAAGACCAGGTCAGACCAATGCTGATGTCAATAGAACCTCCTACCACTCACTTCTATGGTTAAATGTACAGTATAGAATGTATTGGAACACTTGAGTGCAGAACTCCTGAAAGACATGTTCAAACCAACTGTAACCTCTACCAGGTGTTAAACCTCAGGCCCGAGAGCTTTTCACAGCATCAGATCAGGATCTACTATAAGAAGGAGACTGATGAAGAGACTATAAAGGCCATTAAGGATGACTGGAGCAGCAACTTCCCCAAATCACAGGTAAGTGAATCTGTAAATTAACGAAAGTACTTTATTTCATACTGCACATATTTCAATACATTAAGTCCCCTCATAATAACACAACACAGCTGTCTATTTACATTTACATTACATTTATTCATTTAGCAGACGCTTTTATCCAAAGCGACTTCCAAGAGAGAGCTTTACAAAGTGCATAGGTCACTGATAATAACAACAAGATAGCCCCAAAGCATTGCAGGTAGCCAAAAACAGAAGTACACATTGTGAACAACCAAAAATAAGTGCTAAAGGGAAGATACCATAAGAGCATGTAGTTAAGCAAATTACAATTACACAGCATGAATCTCTAAGTGCAAGTGTACCTGTAGGAAATAATGCAATAATGTCTATGGAGTTTCAGAACAACAACAGTGACACAATGAGATTGTTAGGTAGATACTGTAGCTAACTAGAATGCTTGGTACCATGGTTTCATTGTGTAACAGGTCACAGGACCAAATCCACTGTCCAGGCAGAATATCAGGGTTGGCATGTTTATTTCCAGAAGGTGATGACAGCACAGTCGTTCTACCAGGACCCGAGGCAAAACAGAACAAAAATGTACCCTTACCCCCTCGTAAGGGAACCAAAATGGTGGTGGATGGACAAAGAACAATAGTCCACCACTCCCTCCAATATAACGTATAGCTTTACTTTCACGCCTCTTCCCGTCATCTACTCTCTCCTAACCAGAATCCTCAAACATTATATGGGTCTCAGTTAATCACCCCCATCCCGCTTCAGGTGTGTGTCATTAGTCCTATCCACATTTAATTAGGAAGACTGGAGCTCGGTGGGTCTGGGCTATTCCTCCACCTCCTGGCCACAGAGTGTCCCTCCATGGTGACCTGGGACCATATGTCACACTATTCATTAACATGACCCACTTTTTAACCCCAGGATGAACCCCAGAATGAGTGAGGGCCAGAACAGAAGATCAGGAGAACCAAGGAATAAAGAAAGTCTGAGCGTTCTCCCCAGAGAGCTCTCTTCTCAAATGATGAAGCACAGTGATATTTAGTAGGTGTCTACTGTGCATTGTGCTGTGGAACAGATGTGTAACTTGTCTTATTGTTAAACTGCTACGCTTCTTGAAACTGCATCCAAGACTTTCACCCACTGGTGCACTTGTGTACATGGTTGAGTGACAAAACTGATTGGTTTGATCTGATTGTTTTAATGGAGTTGATGACAGTTATTAAGATGCAAAAAAAGAAATGTCACTGAGTCAGCCCTGTTCAATCACTTTATTCACTTTCTGCCTTATCTCCAATCACTGAGTTGTCATCTCTTCCATGTAGTTAAGATTATTTTTATGTAAAAAAAACCCTTAAGATTTAAGAATGGTTTATTGTTAGATGAAAATTATTTGGAATGCAAGCATCAAAAATGTTTCTTTATTTTTGTGTTTTTTGGGGGTAGAAGATATGTTGATTCAGTCTGGGATTTGAAACCAAGTTAACATAATCGTAGCCTACATATTCAATATTGACTATTCAAATATTTTAACGGATGTGGGCTGAGCATTTCAATATGTTATTCCAATGACTGTTCACCCTGCGTCTCATTTTAGTGTTTAGTTTAAGTTTGTCTCCCTCTACAGGATGAGATAGTGGTCAATAGGCCCAAGTGTGACTTCCTGGGTGCAAAAAGCTTTTCTTGCAGATTAGTTCTTGGGATCCTGATTTCTTTCCACATTTGTTAATTTTTTGTACTAGTCTTTTAATCTAGAACATGAAAACTGACTAAAATATTAAAAAATACATTTTTGGTTTTCAACTACAACAATTGTGGACATTCCACTTCTTGAGACCCAACAATGACATGGCACGTCCAAACATTATGTATGAGAGCAGGAAACCCTTTAGTCAGCTACCAACAGGAAACAGTTGAAAATGGCACACAATGGTAATTTCACGTTGATTCATCCAGTACACATCCAGTACACATGCTTTAGTTAGCTGAACAGCGAGTCAGCAGAACCTCCTCTCTGCCCAGGTGTCCAAGCTCCTGCCTGAGAGGTTTGCTCCTGCCTGAGAGGCATGTTCTTCAGAAGATTTGATCATTTAGAAAGGGGGCCTTGCTTGTGTTGATCAAATGAAATAAAAAGTTTTGCAAACAACATGGTAGTCATCAATCCGTCAAAAACGTTATTTTGACTGTAATGCAGGATAACTCATCGGCCTAAGAGTGGATTTAAATGTTGTCTCTCTGAAAAAACTATAAGGCTATTTGTTTTAGTGAATGATTAGTAAATGATTTGTGAATATATCATTGTCATGACTTTACCTGGTGAGGCACATTATTATTAACAAATGATGAAGTACCGTCTCTATGAGCTCATGATTGTTTAATATTGGTGCTGGACAGACCACAGACCATCCACACTACGGTAGTTCCGTGGAACAGTTGCACAGTTACTAATAGGTCAGATATAGCTGCTGAAGGAGGGGTAATTCAAGTAGTGCTGCAAGCAAATATCAGAGCACCAAAAACTTAAATGGCGGTATCCGTTCACTTGTTCTCCATGTTCTGCTTAAACCCTGTAGTTCCCGATTCATCTCGTACTCCTAAAGTGTCTCAGTCCAGTTGCAGATGTCTGGAAGCTCATAATGCACCATTATTGAAAAGTGTTAACAAAGAAGTGTAAAGGAATGACATCTCTACTGCTAATCAATGCTGCTACAACAATCAATATCTCAAGTATATAAAATGTGTAATGCTTCATACTAAAACATATATCCAAATGTGATCAATTGCTTTAATTAAGAACAGATGAACTTCTGCAACAGGATGCTTCTAAGTCCGTGGAGAGTAACCCATGTCATGTTGAATGTAACGTTTGGTGTGAGACGGAATGCTGAAGATCAGCATGCTGACTGGGGAGGCTGAATGGTGGAGCCCAGAGATGGGGGTGAGCACAAGGGAGCCTCTCAGCTCATGGGAGTAAAAGTGTCAACATGAGAGATAAGGTGATGCTTTGGGCTGTGGAGGATGCAGCTCTCTGCTCTTGAAAGTCCAGACCATCTAGTCTGTCCCACCTTTGGATGTACAGCCAACCCTTGGATGCCCCGTTCCCTTGGAGACTCAGCAACCAACTTCCCCTTTCTCTCTGATCATCAGGACCTTAGGATGGTCAGCTCCCTTAAGCAAGACTTTTCTCACAAAGGCCTTTGTCTATTTTACTCTATGAAGGGAGACTGGTAATGTAAATCTTGATCTTTAGACGAAACTCGAACGTGAAGAACACCGCTGTCACCAGTGTAAACCTTGATCTCTCCGAGAATAGGTTCTTGGTGTAGTAGACGTATAAAGAATCACGGACACACGAGTTCGAACTGAGAAGACTTTTACTCAAACTCCAGCCACAACGAATAACTCTCATTTTCCTTGCTTTCTCGTATCTCCCCCCCAATTTCCCGACAAGCATTATGGGTATTACAGTTCTTACAGTAACATTAACTGTATCGCCGATCTACATTGAGACACCATGGTGTGTTGTGTTTGTTGTTTGATTGCATCATTTCTTCTCAATAAACTACAAAGAACTTGGTCTGGCATTTAACCTGGTATTCTTCTCCTCCTGATTTGAACCTCAACAGAAGCCCTAACCACGTAGCCTAACCAAAAACAGGCCAAACTCAAATACCCTATCTAGCGCTCGTTCCTAACATAAAGTGTTTCCAGAGATAAATCGCTTCGTGATTGCAATGTAGCCTATCATGGGCAGCTTACCTTTCCCTTCGTCACTGGGTGAGGAACCAAACGAAACTAAAATCACTATACCTACCGAGTAAAGACCACTAAAAATCAACAAAGGACAGATCGTAGCCAACTGGGAAACTGGACAAATACGAAAGTTTCCATTCACGCGGAACAACAGAACAAACACGGTATGTGTAAACAAGCGGAAGACAGGTGAAGCCTGAATGGGAGACGGACAGACATCTGATTGGACGAATACATTCGCGTTGTGACAATGACTGGGGTTTGACAAGCCAATCACAAAGGGACACTTTAAGCACGGCGTGACAGGAGGAGCAAAACAATTGCTGCCTTCCTGTTTTTGTTTCTGAGAAGAGGCTGCACCTTTTTCGATTAGATCGGGACTTGGAGCATGGCAGTCGGCTATCCGATCTCCTCTTCCTATGTGGCATGACGAAGGCATGCCCCAGCTGTCTCAGGTAGATTCGGCGACGTCAGCCATGTTCTGCAAATTTCTAATCTGGGAAGTTCCCATCCAGATGATGACAGCATCAACATCCACCATGTTAATGACGCTTGAACTTGTCGTTGGTACATCCGTATGTTCTTCTGTTCTCCATATTGAAAAGAAGAATTGATCTTTATTCCTAATGCGATTAAACACACACATGTTCAGGGAGTGGTGACACCGATATTCTTTCTCTGCCATTTCCCATTCTGTTGTACTTCCTCTTGAGGGCTGCCGTAGAATCACAAATATTGCGGCTGACATCGGTTGTGATGCACTGGAAACGCTTCTGCCAGTACTCAACCAATCCAAAAGGTTCAGCGCTGTAAATTCCTACATATGGATGAAACGGGCCTGTGGTTGAAATGCTCGCTTGCGAGTTGGGGGTCATGGTGTTTCCCAGCACACAGTGTTGTTTAGAGAGTTGTTCAAAGGTCTGTTAATATTCCATCACCACAATTGATGTTGGATAAAGAAAGGTACAATTAAAAGCGAACAATTAGCATTATTCCTTCTTTTGTTTCAACTCTTTCAGGTGTTCAACGACCCAATATATGGGCTTGTGCCAATGCACCCTTTGCTGGTCCGCATCATTGACACACCCCAGTTCCAGAGGCTTCGCTACATCAAGCAGCTTGGAGGGGTCTGCTACGTCTATCCTGGGGCGTCCCACACCCGCTTTGAACACTCCATAGGGTAGGACATTCAAATGATTTGGTGATACTGGATGATTTAGGTCTTGTTTTGTGCTAACTGGTTGTGTGTGTGTGTGTCGGGCTAGAGTGAGTCACCTGGCAGAAAAACTGGTCCAGGAGCTGAATGAGCGGCAGCCAGAACTTCAAATCACTTGCAGAGACATGCTCTGTGTGCAGATCGCTGGCCTCTGCCACGACCTGGGTGAGGAAAACACACACACTCAACCTTGTACACTCACTATGAACTGAACTGCAGAGTTCCATTTCAAGGTGTGGCAGAAAGTGGTGAAGATGATATGTTGTTTTCACTCACTCTCTTTCCCACTGGGTCATACAAGATTCTTTCCGACTTGAATACGTTTTGGGCTCACCTGTGAGGAAGCTCCATGTTGTTTCTCAAGATGTATCTATTCCCCTTTGTCCCACACAGAAATACACTGACTTTACAATCTCTCTTTCTTCACCTCCAACATTTTTTATCAGGACATGGCCCTTTCTCCCATTTGTTTGATAAGATGTTTATCCCCAAAGTCTCTAGAGGAAGGAAATGGAAGGTAAAAACAGTTCTGTCTCCCTTTCTCAAAACCCCAAATTAATATTCATTATAATACGCAGGCAAACATATATGGGAATGCACTGGCTTTATTTGTGTGTCCTGTTGTTGTCAACTGAATAGTTTTTTTTAAAGCCAGGGATTCCCAGATGTTTCATAATGACAGAAGCAATTGCAAATATCTGGTCTTCTTTGAAAATGGGTTAAATTACCTCTGCACTATTACTTTAGGTCAGATATATTTGCATTCACAACAAAATGTGACCCATTTCAAGATAGGACAGGGATCCAGTCCCATAATGCTGTTTAGGTGCAGGAAACCATTCTGCTTTGGTTTCTCTGTATTTTGGTTGTCATGGTGAAGGACTGAATACAAAAATAAATTTGTCTTACAAATGTATGTTGGGTAGACGTGTGTATGTACATATGATTCCACTTGGTTTACCAAAATCCTCTTTTCTTCAGCACGAGGATGCGTCCGTGGCCATGTTTGACCACCTTGTTGACCAAAATGAATTGAAGAATTTGATGGAGCAGCATGGTCTGGTCCTGCCTGAAGACTTGGACTTCATCAGGGAACAAATTGCTGGACCGATTGACAAAACTCCTGGGAAGGTATCAGTAACAGCAGTCAGTTTTGTTACAATAAATATAGTCAACTACTCCCTTCTTCCCCTCTCGACCACAAGGTTCCCATCCAGGAATACAAAGGCTTGTTAATTATACAATTTAACATGTGCCAAAAACATGGTTGAATGGCCCTTGATTGAATGGGATCAGTTTGATCCTGAGGACATTGATAGTTCACCCAACATGGGAGGAGTAAACATAAAACTTTCTAAACCATTTCTCTTGCTGGTTTGTGGACTCTCTCTTCAAGCTGTCAGTTGATTTGGGTATTCTTACTCAGTCCTCCAATAGTCAGGGAGAAAACCAAAGGCAACCACAAGACAAGGAGACGCAAAACCTTTGGACTTATTATTATTATTATTATGTAATTTATTACCCAACCACTTAACACTCCAAACTAATTCAAACAAATTCTCCTACACGAGAGATGCAAAGAAAACGGCACATGTATAGAAAATGAATAGTCTGTTACTCTTACATCCTGTAGCTCTGTTTGATTGTAGCTCTCTATGACAGTATGACAGGTCAACTTTTAGAATTTTAGATTTTGTTTGCCCTTCATATCACTGTGTCAATTACAGTTTTTCTCGATTGCTTTGGCTCAATTCTTGAAACAGAAATTACATTCTCAAAGCTTCACGTGCATTTAGCAAAATAGCCTATATGGTTCAGCACAACTACATAGATCACCTTCAAAAGGTCATATCTCACCCAAAACAGTTAACTCATGCTTCAAAACCAAATCATTTTTTCATATAAATAGTCAGTGCCCCCAAAATGAATAGTTCCTTCTCGATTGCTTTGGCTCATTTCTCGAGAAAAAAGAGAACATGCTTAAACCTTTAAATACATTTGCCAAAATTACCCAGATGGTTCAGCAAAACACCATAGAACACCTGCAAAAGGTCATCTCTTTCCTAAAACAGACAACTTATCAGTCAAAACTAAATCCTTTTCTCATACAAATAGTCAGTGCCCCCAAAATGAAAAGTCCCTTTGGCATTGTGTGAACACTGCAGGTCAAAATGTTTAGATGTTTTGTCAGTATGGCAGTGAACCTTAGAAATATCCCTTATGTGCACTGTGTTACAGTTACTGTAGTAGATGTTTTCTTTCCAGAATAAATGTGTCTCAATCTACATTTACATGTATTCATTTAGCAGATGCTTTTATCCAAAGCGATTTCCAAGAGAGCTTTACAAGTGTGCATAGGTCACTGATCATACAGTAACAACGCGATAGCCCCAAACATTTCGGGTAGCCAAAACATGAAGCATACATTGTGAAAAACCCAAATACAGTAAGTGCCAAAGAGAAGAACCATAAGAGCATGTAGCCAAACAAGTTACAACTAAACAACATGAACCTCAAAAGTGCAAGAGTGTACCTGTAGAAAAGCAAGCAACAATACTGTAATGTATGCTTCATGTTTTGGCTAACCACAATGTTTTTGGGTTCTCGTTGTTTAGGATCATTGACCTATGAACTTTTGTAAAGCTGTCTCTTGGAAGTCGCTTTGGATAAAAGCGTCTGCGAAATGAATACATGTAAATGTGTATCAAACATAAAAAAGATTACAGTAATTCAAGAGTAGCCTACAAGGTTTCACATCACATATTGCACTTACACTGCCATGGAAATTGTTACTGTAATTGCCATACATCATGGTTACTGTTACAGGAAATGTGTACAGCACAATATACTTTCATACAATAAGCACATCAAAACTAACATTATGTATAACCTACACTAGTAGTATGAGTAACCACAGTAAGTTTCAGGCAAGTGACACTTTCCTAGTCAGAGTTAGCAGGGGGTGCATTACAGTAAGCCTGGCATGAAATGCACCTCCTCTATTGTCTGTTCTGTATATCCCAGCATCAAATGATTCCTATTGTACACTGAGGGGACTAGTATGAGTAACCACGGTACTTTTCAGGCATCTGACCCCTTCCTAGTCAGAGTTGCAGAGGGTGCATTTCATGGCAAGAAGTAAACACATACAGTAAGAAAGTAAAGCAAAGCTGGAGTTTCACTAGTTGTCGTCCTCACTCTCCTGCTCATCCTCGACAAATGTAAGAAAGTGAGGCCCTACCAAACCCCTCTCATGTAGAGGGATAAGATCGGAGTGCAGGCGGTCCAAGGACACCAGGAGTGTCTGGGTATCGTATGGGCCAAGACTGGGAATGTGGGTGACTACACCATTCTCTGAAATGGCAGCACAAACAGTGATGTTTCCCCCGAGCTGGCCTGGGACAAGCTCTATATATTTGATGGAAGCATTTATACTGCTGCATTGCTCCTGTCAGCTAACTAAACTTACTGTGTGATTGGTGATCGGATGTGTCCCCTTGTTTTGTAAAGTTTTACTTGCACCTGACAATGACCGTAAGCAGATGATCCAAGAGATCCATATTACAGTATATACCATTATGTTTTTCATGGTATTATGTGCCTGAAAGATTTTGAAAGTGGAGTGAACTATCGTGCAGGTGATGATGTACACAAGGAAATTATGCCAATATGTTTTGCAGAGAACAACCACTTGACTGAGAAACAACAGTCAGTTTAGACCAGCAAGATATTTTCAATTGATAGTTGGCCTAATTGAAGGCAATTATACCTAACCATTTCAAAGATGTGCCAAATCATTTGAAATGTGTGCAAACTGTAGGCAATTGCACTTGTCATTTACAAGGATGTGCTAATACAATTGCAATTTGATTAAAGGAATGAACAATTCCAATCTGTTGTGAACAAGTGCCCAGCAGTTTGGAGGTTTGCACGTGTTGTTTTGAGAATGTCATTTCTGTTTCGTGAAATGAGCCAAACCAATTGAGAAAAACTGTAAATCAACCTAATACCAAGTTAGCTATGTTCTATTATGTAAACATAACCTTCATAACCAAGTGACCTTTAAATAGATCTGCAAACACATCTATTGCTCACTTTATCCAAAGTAGAGTGAAGATACCCCACAGAGGTCATTGAGCATTGTTTTCTGCTGTTTCCAGTGGCCTTACGAAGGCAGACCAGTGGAGAAGTCCTTTCTTTATGAAATCATAGCCAATAAGAGAAACGGTGTTGATGTTGATAAATGGGACTACTTTGCCAGGTATGTCATGCTTTCAAATACTTGGTTGTCAAAGTTGTTCATAGGTCTCTGAAATGGCATTCCTAAACATATTCTTATCAATTGTCTTCTGTCAAACACACAGGGACTCCTACTACCTAGGTCTTCAGAGTAACTTTGACCATGTCCGCTATATCAACTTTGCCCGAGTCTGCGAGGTGGATGGGGAGTCTCAGATCTGTACTAGAGACAAGGTGCTACTTGTAGCCAGGCAAACCCTTTATGTTGAAATAGGGTATGACTTCTAAAGGTTCACCGTACTGATGTCTCTCTCTCAATAGGAAGTGGACAACCTGTATGACATGTTCCACACCAGATTCAGCCTCCACAGACGAGCCTACCAGCACAGAGTGGTCAATCTCATTGAACTCATGTGAGTATTGTACAGCAGGTGCTCACATACAGCTTCATGTCTGAAGTCAAATGTATAAATAGAGAGAGGGTGGAGACCACCATTCAATCAATCAATATTTATAGAGAATGTTTGAATACATCCAAGGTTGAACAAAGTGCTGTACAAGAGGTCAAATAAAAGTTCACTCTTAGATGTAATTGCTACATTGTGACTTGAGATGTTTTCTTGTCACCATCAATTTGCTTTGGCTCTCCAGGATTGCAGACGCCCTTGTTAAAGCAAACGAACACATCAAGATTGAAGGCTCTGGGGGGGAAATGTTCAGAATGTCAGAGGCCATAGATGACATGGAGGCCTACTCTAAACTCACAGGTTCAGATTAGCCTCATACTCTTGATGCATTTTCTCAAACGTGCCAGGGATAACAAAAGAGGTACACCAAAACCTGTCTCTCTCTCTCTCTCTTTTTCCTCCTCTCTCCTCATGTAGACCATGTGTTTGAGCAGATCCTCCACTCCTCCTCTCCTGAGCTGGCTGAGGCAAGACAGATTCTAGAGAACATCACCTGCCGACGTCTCTACAAGTTTGTTGCCGACTCTCGAAGGGAGGTCTCACAGGTGTGTGGGGGTATAAATGTAATGGGGTTCAGTTTGGTCACCATTCATTTGAAGCCAGAGGAGTAGCAATGTCTCATTTCCAGGTCCAGTTCGAGGACTGGGCACGTGAAGTGGCAAGACGCATGAACCTAGATGCAAATGACTTTGTACGCAGCGTAAGTGTCCAGACTTTGGCCCTTTAAAAAAAAAACATTTGAAGACGTATACTGCATTGCTCCAAATGTTTTTTATTGGTGGAATTTAGTCTCTTTGCAAAGAGTTCATAAAAACAATGTTGGATGTCATTTGTTACCTTGAGATGGGAAGTCTGAGGACCTGGGTCTTTTATCACTCAGCCTATGATTCTACCTGTGTAAAACTGCCTCAGGTCATCAGAATCGATTATGGGATGAAGGAGGACGACCCCATTGACCAAATGCGCTTCTACAGTAAGAAGGACCCTACCAAAGCTTTCAAAATATCCAAAAACCAGGTCAGACCCATGCTGATGTTAATAGAACCTCCTACCACTCACTTCTATGGTTGTACAGTATTGAATGAACTGGGACACGAGTGTGGCACTACTGAAAGACATGTTCAAACCAACTGTAACCTCTACCAGGTGTTCTTCCTCAAGCCCAAGAGCTTTTCACAGCATCAGATCAGGATCTACTATAAGAAGGAGACTGATGAAGAGACTATAAAGGCCATTAACGATGACTGGAGCCGCAACTTCCCCAAACCACAGGTAAGTGAATCTGTAAATGAGTCAAACAAACGTACTTTATTTCATACTGCACATATTTCATACTGCACATATTTCAATACATAAAGTCCCTCATAATAACACAAAACTGTGTATGAAGTTTCAGAATATTTTATGAAACAAAGCCTAGCAAACCAGAAGCAGATTCTTTGTGCATGCTTCAATGACCCAACCAAAACAGAAAAAACTTCCCAGTCTGGGTTGTGCCAAAAGACCAAATCATAAAAGCCCTAGCACCCTTCTCTGGGGTGTGGTCTATTTATCTTTTACTTATTGCTTTTCCTTTATTGTCATGGCCACCCACATGATTGAACTTAACATGGTGGTACATGGCAGTGTCCTTTGTAGGTTTTTCACATATCAAGTCCTGAATGTGAAGGTGAATGTGACATTGCATCTTGCACACACAAAAGATGTCCACAACCGGTCATTTCAGTTAAATGCAAATATCTCTGCTACTTTTGAATATACAGTATCTGTTATTGGTGAACACCCTATAGCAAGATATTCATTCCCCTGGTGTGCTGATTAACAACAAATTAACCTGGTGGTTAATGACAAGTTACATTTAGTAGTTTTAGTTTATCCCAAATTTGAACTCCACATATAAATCTATTATAGTGGACATAATAAGTTCTACTTTTTGTTACTAATGTGAAAACAGGCATATCAAGTTTCAGAATGTTTGGATATATGGCGTGGAAATGGCCAGACTTTACAGTGAAGTAAACACAAGATACACTATGTTTTCTTACAGTCTAATAGAAAGGATATTTTACAATACCCTTTACTCAAGTGCGGAGACTTTCCTGTAGGCCGGTGGTTCTCAAGCTGTGGTAGCAGTGGCACTTGGACCTCAGAACACTGTCGAAATGTTTGCAGATATTGGCCAAATGTATGAAGTCACAAACAATGAGATTGTTAGGTAGGTACTGTAGCTAGCTAGAATGCTTTGTATCATGGTTTCATAACCCACTTTTTAACCCCAGGATGAACCCCAGAATGAGTGCTGACAAGAACAGAAGATCTGGTGTTATTCCAGAAAGTGGGTTCAACAAACTGTGAACCTAATCCTGAACTTGGAGTTGATACCCTAATATGGGAAACTTTCAGAAAAGCTGATTTTAATTAGGTAAATCAACTCTGAGTACGTCCACTCAGAGTTAAGTGCGGGCATGAGAACTATTAAAAGCCAACATCAATGGAACTCAGGTACTATGATCCACCATGGCACCTGAAGACAAAAAACATTGTCCTACTGGTGCAGGATACGTGTTTATTGTGAATCTGAGCACATATTCTGGAAAAAAGCAACGCGACTGTCACAACATAGGAGACACAATTGGTGTGGGAAACAATTGCTGGCCGAGTCAATGCATACCTTTGAATGCAATAGCAGTTCATACATTCTGGGTCAGATGGCTGAGTGGTTAGGGTGTCGGGCTATTAATCAGGAGGTTGGTGGTTTGATTCCCGACCGTGCCAATTGACGATGTGTCCTTGGGCAAGGCACTTCACCCTACTTGCCTCGGGGAGAATGTCCCTGTACTTACTGTAAGTCGCTCTGGATACGATCGTCTGCTAAATGACTAAATGTAAATGTATATATACATTGAACTACACTGTCCGTTAATATTACAGGTGAAAAAGTGGTGGACTTAATTAAATAGCATGTAGGTGTGTAACTTTTTGTCATTGTTAAACTGCTGTGTCTTGGAACTGCACCCAAGACTTTCACCCACTGGTGCACTTGTGTACATGGTTGAATGACAGAACAGATTTGATTTGTTTTAATGGAGATGATAAAATGATGAAGTTAAAAAGTCAGCCCTTTTCAAACGTTATTCACTTTCTGCCGTTTCTCCAACATTGAGTTGTCATCTCTTTCATGTAGTTAAGATGGTTTTTATGTAAAAAAAAAAAACCAAGATTTAAGACTGGTTTATTGTTAGATGAAAATAAATTGGAACGCAAGCATCAAAAGTTTTTCTTTATTTGTGTGTTTTTTGGGGGGGTAGAAGACATGTTGATTCTGTCTGGGATTTGAAACCACGTTATCATGATTGTAACCTACATATTTAACATTGACTATTCAAATATTTTTTTGGATGTGGTAGTGGGCTGAGCCTTGTTATTGAGCCATCATGTTATTCCACTGTTTGACTGTTTACCCTGCGTGTTATTTTAGTGTTTGGTTTAAGTTTGTCTCCCTCTACAGGATGAGATAATGGCCAATAGGCCCAAGTGTGACTTCCTGAGTGCTAAAAGCTTTTCTTGCCGATTAGTTCTTGGGATCCTGATTTCTTTCCACATTTGTTCATTTTTCTGTACCTGTCTTTTAATCTGGAACATGAAAATGGAATAAAATATTAAAAATACATTTTTGATTTCAACTACAACATTTGTGGACATTCCACTTCTTGAGCCCCAGCAATGACATGGCACGAATAAACATTATGTACGAGAGCAGGAAACCCTTTGGTCAGCTACCAACAGGAAACAGTTGAAAATGGCACACCTGGTGAAAACCAGGGGTAAATGGGTGATAATGTTGATCTTGTAACACAACCTTCAACTAACCAAGGTAATTTCACATTGATTCATCCAGTACATGTCACACGGAGTGGTAGGACCCAAACATAGTAGATAGTAGGCAGACAGGGGGGGAGAAGCCAACTCCCTGAAATGACTGTTTGTGAAGAAAAGAATGGTGGCCCCTCAGAACTAACAATGTATGGTACTTTCACTTTCAATTGATTGTTTGAAAACGTGATGGGATGTTCTGTACTAAAATTGCACATTATACATGTATAATGGTCTTGCATATCATATGTTATTATTGCATTTGTATACATTTTTATAGATTTTTTTTTATAAACAAATAGTTTTGGATTTATGACTCATTGTCTTTTTTTTACTACATGGGAGATCCCCCCGCCCCGTTTTACTTTTTATGGAACTTAAGTACATTTTAAATGAACTACTTGAGTAATTTTTCAGATATGTAATTTCACTTGTATTTGAGTAATATTTAATCAAAGTATTGGTACTTTTACTTAAGCAATATTTGTGTACTTTTTTCACCTCTAGTTGTCACTGATAAACATCAGCCGTGTTGAGTTGTGAAATGTGTACTTGTGTTATTATTGTCTTGACTGGAGCTGTAGTATCAAAGTCCATACAGCGAGCATACATAAAGGGAGGAGGCAGACAGGATCAAAAGCACTAAGATATTTTTACTCACAAAAATTACCAAATTCAGGACCTCCAAAAGCTCAAAGGACAGGGAGGCAGGGAGGCAGACCTTATTTCCTTTTCAACCTCATACAACGGGGTATTCTTTAGTCCTTGGAACCAAGGGCAGTTGTACATACTATTATGCATACTGTGCTTGTATGAGTACAGTATGCAAACAGACCTTGCCTAGGGCACAAAATGTGCATCAAAAAAAGGTTTTGTGGCTTCTCCTGTTCTGCAAATGTCTCAACACATTTTGACAGTCAAATATGTGCAAATACTATATATATAATATCTATTTATTTTAATATACTAAATAAGGATGATAGGATATGATCTGAGAGCACAAAACATCATTAATAATGACAGTAAAGCAATGTGAATACATGTGATATGGTACATGACCCATGATACAAGGGATTATGATAGTCTTGATGGGGTGCACCTCCACTTCCTGAAAGGGGTGCTGGAGTTGACTGTTGGCCCAGGAAGTTCCTTGTATCTCACAGCCCCTCTCTGTTGCAGTCACCAACCAAGCGCTGGTCAGCTTCCCTGCACACTGTACTCTGCGCTCATTTCCATGATGCGTACTGCCCGCAAGGCCCTGCTGTCTATTCTGGCTCTTGGCGTATTGATTTATGCCCTCCATTCATGGACCTTGTCCACTGACATCCCAGTTAATGAGCACCCAGAACTGGGCCTCAAGAGTCTTCTATTTAAGAAGCTTCATAAACCGGTGGAAGAACATGATAATATCCCGTATCATGTCAAGGAAAGTGTGGCAAGGTAAGTGACGAGCAGTGTTGGCTGCTCATGCTTTGGTTCAGTGTTGAGTGTGTGACACACCAACCTAAACACTGTGGCCTCCACAGTGGTGTACTTGGGTTAGCAGCACGTTCGCCTGGAAATCAAGACGTTAGTGTTCCTGTTTCTCTACCCAACAGTCACCAAAAGAGATGTTTTTCATTAACCGATGTGCTCTCCACCCAGTCGTCTGAAGCAGGATACATGCGTATGCGAGAGGGATGAAAGCATCCGACTGCCGTTTGCAAGCTTGCTGTTTCCACGCGTGTGGTCACATCACTTCTTCCCAGCCGTCCAGGACTCAGAGGTGAAGAGTCGCAGGACACAGGAGTATGAAAGTTTCTAGAAGAGGTATTAAAACAGTACACACGGAAATATTCACCCATGACCCCCACCCCTACTCCAAAACAAAAATACAGACATCATCATCGACAAAGGTAGGAACGGCAGCATTTAAGTGGATGGTATGCAGGCCTACACACAAACACCTAGTACAAAGCACACTCAGTTTCCATCGCATGAAAAAAGAATTCCACAATTCCTTGTAACCCATTGTCAAATTGAACCATATGAATTTGATGGAAGGTAACTGTTACGTGTGATTGATGCTTTTGTACGTCCCCATTACTACTCTAGGTCCTCCAGCGCTCTGGACCTTCTTATCATAGCAGAGGCTAACAGTCCTCTCCAGTACCCTACTCAGGGGCTGGAGGTACGACCCCTCAAGACTATCATCATCCCTGGTAAGAGCAGATAATAAACCATACATTAGAGAACTTCTGCAACCATTAAAGTGCTGTTGACAACATCTGAAGGAATAATAATGAGCTTGGTTTGAGGATAAAGAAAGTCTCTTTCTCTATAATAAATACAATTTTCACTATTGATCTCCCTGAAGGGCTGGGTCTGAAGGAACTGCCTAAAGACGTATACATGGTAGGTTCTAGTTCCTTCTGTTTGTTGTATAACTTGGTTTTAGGAGGGACTGTATGATGAGCATCCCTTCCCTGTTTAGACTTGGATCATTTTCCATTTATTTTGCATTTGATCACCATGGTGCTTTTTCTTAGGTGAATTTGACTGCACCATGGATACGTTTGATGTGGCTGGCTGCCACAGTGGATGCAATCTTCATCACAGGGGAAACATGACATAAGCATGTCCAGTAGCCATTGTGGAGGACCCAGATGCAGAGTAAACAGTTTGTTTTATTCCACACATTGACTACGATTTTGCCTGTCCTAACAGTAAACAGGTCGGTAATCCACAAAGCAGAAATAATCCAACAAGCTAGGCACAATGCAAGGTCAAAGAAACAGGGCAAAGGTCTATAATACTACATAAATCAATCTGCATATACATGCTCAGTATGTTGCTAATACAAACAATACCTCACATGAAACAAACGAAGGGCCTGACTTAAATAGACACGCTAACAATTAACAGGTGAAATCAATACAACCAAATGACACGAGACATATAAACTATACTAGACAGTGAAAAACTAGAACATGAAGTAAAACAAAAACAAAATAAAGAAGAACAAAAAAGGAAGAACCCTCACTGTCACGGCCACAGCCGTGCCCCCGTTTTTTGGTTTTGCCCTGCCCTAGTGTTTCCCTGTGTCTGTCATTGTCTCCACCTGTGTCTCGTTCAGTGGTTTTAGTTCTAGTTAGTGTCATTGTGTCCACCTGTGTCTTGTTTGGTTCTGTGTATTTAGGTTCCTGTTTTGTGTCCAGTCTTTGGCTGTTTATCAATCCGAAGAATGCTAAAAAACGTACTTGCGTTCTTCAGGAGAACGTTCTTGCCAAGCGTCAGGCGAGAATGGTCTTGCAAGACCGAGAGGACAGAGAACAACGTTCTTGCAATGACTTCTGGGAAATCAGATGCGTTCTCGCTGACCAAGTCGCCATCCGATGCATCCTCGATAAAAGGGGCGGGTCAAGAACATTTCAGGGTATTATTGGCGTTCTTGGTGACTTTTGTTCTTTGGAATGGAACCGTACTTGGGCAATGAAAGATTACGTCAAAACAGACCTGCCCTGTGCCCCTGCCTCTTTCCTGTCCTGTGCCCCTGCCTCCTTCCTGTCCTGTTCCCCTGCCGCCGGTTCAAGTATGAAGACGACTGAGGCTGTCCCTGCCGAGACTTCTGGCTGCCACCTTCCCCGCCCGTGTCCGCACTCCCAAGCTCCCCCTCGTCCGCGCTCCCAGGCGCCACCCCGGCCAAAAGGAGTCCTGGCAGCCGCCTCTTAGGTTGTGCACGGCCTCTCCACCGTCTCCTGTGCCCGTTCTGCCCCATCCTGTCTTGTTTAGGCCAATGGAAAATAACGTTTCTTTAATCCATGGCCTACTATTAATGACATTGCAATACATTGTAACCATTCTTGAAATAAATGTATTAGGTTATGTTTGTAGCATGTAGTAAAAGAACAGTAAACAATGTAATATTTATGGATTACTTAAAATGGTATTCAAAGACATTCGGAGGTGTTGTCTAATGATCATCTGCAGATGGGAGTGTCCTCCTCATTACTGCATAAAAGCACACTTACATCTCTACCTGGCGTTTGTCTTGAAAATTCAATTCAGTTACCTCACCACATCAGTTCACTAGTACCGTTTATTTCATTCCCCAAAATGAGTTGCTCCAAATGCTCAACTCCGACTGACCAGGGTCCGGACAAGCAGAAGAAGAATGCCTGCCAGTTCAATGTGCAGGGAAAGGTAAATATAGCCTTCTTTCTTCAGAGGAACTTGACAGTTTTAGCGTAAACAAACCAATCCAATATATTGTGTTGAGGAGTCTTATGCAATGATTATGTTTTAGTATTTTTTTTTATGAATAGGTAAAAATGCTGTGCAAAATGATATGTGGAAAACCCTATAGGTCTATGTGAAGTTTGTTTCAATAGCAACAGAAAGATGAATTAGAGGCTGTCTGGATGTGATTTTGAAATTAGAGGGTGGTGATGGAAATAAACGAGACAAAGGAATAAGATTGATTAGAGGGAAACAATCTTTGTCTTTAAAGTCAGAATCTGCAGGTAGGTAAACGGTGGCACACAGGAGGCTACAAATGATTTTCACTGATATTGTAGAAGTTTTTATATTGGCCAAACAACCAAAACTAAGCTCCTTGACAGAGGCGTTGTTAGACTAGGCTATATAAACTCCCCTTGCCTAACCCACTATATAGTTCAGGCACACAAGTTTGATATCAGCTTTGGCTGGGACATCAATAGTTAATGTGACATTTTAACATTTATTTGCATTAATTTGAGTTTTTTTGAGCTTCATGTAATATTGTTTTTATGTTTTAGTCAAAATAAGATGATCGGTAGGCCTATCTTTTAGAAACTATCTTTGGTTTTGTAATGTTTTCTTAGCCTACCTCAATTCTGACTTGTGTACTTCTGTGTGCGTGCTGCAGTGGCTATTTGGCAAGCTCAGAAGAGCGCGCTGACATGGAATTCTGCGTGCATCGGTTTGTGTTTTCGGTTAAACACATTTACAAGGGTTGATTGGGATACTGCATTTATTTTTTCCAGGATTATCAATCTAAATTATTGACTAATAAAGTAAATTGTTAAAACTCAAACTTTAGATTTTACTGGGATACAGAAGATTTATACTGGGGCTCGTACTCCAGTAAAAAGGGTCTATTGACGCCCCTGCCCCTTGATCTGATGGGAGAGAGTTAGATTGGAGAGTATATCACCAAATATGCTGAATTTGCAGGTATTTGACTCCATTGGTTAAATCAGAGCAAGAATGGTCAAGGAAATTTACATTTAATAACATTGCAAATGATTTGTATTGAAGGCAAACATGTTGAAAATAAAGGTTTTAAATCTTACTTTGCCTAGATAAATGTAAAGTGGAGGGAGAAAGAAACAGAATAAAGAAGAGAGCAAAGAGAAGTAGTAGCTGGAGAACACTGGTCCACTTTTATACCAAGACCATCATCAACCAACCTGACCATGTTTTATACTGAGACCATCATCTGTACAACCAACCTGACCATGTTTTATACTGAGACCATCACCTGTACAACCAACCCAACCACGGACCCTTTCTCATCAACATTGAGTTTATCACTAACAGGTTTTGGTGGGAACAATGTTCAGCTCTATTAAAAGATTTTAGAATACAAGTCATTGCGGGTCGCCGATTCCAAATGCCACTGGATTTTGTCCTCAGTATAAATGCTTAACCCTCATCCTGCCAGCATATCATTCAATGCCTACCTTGTATGTTAAATTGAATACAGACAATAATACTTACCACTGTAATAACAACCATCAGAGCAAAATTATAAATATGTTCTTCTTAAAACATTACCTAGATATGTAATCAACGTGATATGAAAAAAATAATGACTGATTATTATATTATTTTAGCAAAGTCACAGTGTTTTAAACGAAAATCTGTAGCCTACTTTACTTTAATACAAATTGTAGCTTTTATACTAAGTACATTCCAAATCGATACTTAAAAGCTTACCAATCATTATTTGATTCTGGTATCATTTAGTTTTCAGTAATTTCAAGTAAATATTATTTGTGTTAGGTAATCTATGGTGAAACCAACCAGAGTCGTTTTAACCCCAATATAAAAGTTTATATAAACCCACAGCCATTGTCTTTCAATATGAACGTAGCCTCGATAGAGACCTTGGTCTCAGTATGACCCCCTGTCAAAATAACGTTTAAAATAATGTTGAATAAATGTAATTCAAATTTAGATTTTAATCTGTACACAATGTAAAATGAATGGTGTTTACATTGAACACTGCAATACAGCCAGCACACGATATGGCTCATGCTATAGGCCTACTCAGGTGTTAAGACCCCGGGTAGAACTCGTTTACGTCTAGGTGTAGGGAGCCATAACGTAAACCGCAAACACCGAATTTAAAATAATAGGTTACATTTGTTTATTTTACAAAAACACTCCAGAGAACAATGGAAATACGAACGGTGCCAAAGAAAAGTAGGACTAATTTATCAAAAGAATTCCTAACCACGCAACCAAAAACAGCCCTAATCTAAAATACACGTAGCACTCGTTCCTAACCTGAAGTGTAACAGATATGGTGTAACGTCATGGCAACCATGGGCAGCTTACCCATACTGTCGTCACTGGGTGATGAACCAAACGAAACAAAAATCACTATATCGAGTAAAGCCGATCAAAACAGCAACAAAGATACATGTAAATATAAGAACAGCAGCGAAAACGAAAGTTACCGTTCACGCAGTACAGCCGACGGTAGAATAGAAAAAACACGGTTTGGGTGACAAGTCGACTTACGAACGGAAGACAGTTGAAGCCTGAAAGGGAGACGGACAGATAACTGATTGGACGAGGACATGCGCGCTGTGACAACGATTGAGGTTTGACAAGCCAATCACAGAGGGACATTTGAAGAACGAATGAGAGGGGTTCCCAGCACAGTGTTGTTTACAGAGTTGTTCAAACGCGTGTTATTATTCCACCACCACAATTGACGTTGGATGAATAAAACACTAGCTCTTTCAGGTGTTCAACGATCCCATACATGGGATTGTGCCAATGCACCCTTTGCTGGTCTGCATCGTTGACACACCCCAGTTCCAGAGACTTCGCTACATCAAGCAACTTGGAGGGGTCTGCTACGTCTATCCTGGGGCGTCCCACACCCGCTTTGAACACTCCATAGGGTAGGACATTCAAATGATTTGGTGATGGTACTGGATGATTTAGGTCTTGTTTTGTGCTTACTGCTAACTGGTTGTGTGTGTGTCGGTCTAGAGTGAGTCACCTGGCTGGTAGACTGGTCAAGGAGCTGAAAGAGCATCAGCCAGAACTTGAAATCACTTGCAGAGACTTCCTCTGTGTGCAGATCGCTGGCCTCTGCCTCAACCTGGGTGAGGAAAACACACACTTAACCTTGTGTACCGGTACTCACTATGAACTGAACTGCAGAGTTCCATTTCAAGGTGTGGCAGAAAGTGGTGAAGATGATATGTTGTTTTCACTCACTCTCTTTCCCACTGGGTCATACAAGACTCTTTCTGACTTGAATACGTTTTGGGCTCACCTGTGAGTAAGCTCATGTTGTTTCTCAAGATATATCTATTCGCCTTTCACACACAAATACAAATACACTCATGCTTTCCATCTTGAGTTAACAATCTCTCTCTCTATTCCCCCAACATATATTTGTATTACCAGGACATGGCCCTTTCTCCCATTTGTTTGATAAGATGTTTATCCCCAAAGTCATTGTTGGAAGTACATGGAAGGTAAAAACTGTTCTGTCTCCCTTTCTCCATCAAAACCCCAAATCAATATTTATTATTAGACACGGGCAAACATTTATGGGAATGCACTGGCTTTATTTGTGTGTGTCCTGTTGTTGTCAACTGAATGGGTTTTTAAAGCCAGTGATTCCCTGATGTTTCATAATGACTGAAGCAATTGCAAATATATGCTCTTCTATAAAATTGGTTTAATGATTTCTGCATGGTTATTTTAGGGCGGATATATTTGCATTCACAACAACAAAATGTGACCCATTTCAAGTTAGGACAGGGATCCAGCCCCATAATGCTAAACTGTTCAGGTGCAGGAAACCATTCTGCTTTGGTTCCTCTGTATTTTGGTTGTCTGGTGAAGGACTGAATACAAAAATACATTTGTCTTTACAAATGTATGTTGGGAAGACGTGTGTATGTGCATATGTTTCCACGTTGTTAACCAGAATCCTCTTTTCTTCAGCTCGAGGATGCATCCGTGGCCATGTTTGACCACCTTGTCGACCAAAATGAATTGAGGAATGTGATGGAGCAGCATGGTCTGGTCCTGCCTGAAGACCTGGACTTCATCAGGGAACAAATTGCTGGACCGATTGACAAAACCCCTGGGACAGCAGTCAGTTTTGTTACAATACATTTAGTCAAAAATAGGAACACTTGAATGATTATTATGATGATAATACACGTCCTGTCCAAACTGGTAAATATTTAGTGATTTTAAGTGAAAAGCTTTTATAAACGGGGGTGTCTCTCTCTTCTCCTACTACTCCCTTCTTCCCCTCTCGACCACAAGGTTCCTATCCAGGAATACAGAGGCTTGTTAATTATACAAGTTAACATGAGCCAAAACATGGTTGAATGGCTAATAGTTGAATGGGATCAGTTTGATCCAATTACATGTTTAACGCCTATAAACAATATTAACATGATGATATGTTTTCAAAGTCCTTGACACATTGGTCATTTTGACCCCAGGCTGTTTTAGCTGTATAAAACAGGAAATATCAGCATTTTACAAACATTTGCTTTTGTTGTTTTAGATGATATTGAGGTTTTAATAACTTGCCATTTTCAATCTTCAAAAAATGTCCCTCTGTTTTAGGGCCCTAACTTAACATAACCATACCTGTAGTATTGTGAGAACCACTGATAGTTTCCACAACATGGAAGAGGGGAAGACATCATTCTCCTGAGGACATTGATAGTTCATCCAACATGGGAGGAGCAAACATAAAAGCTGCACAGCAGCTTTTAAACCGATTCTCCTGCTTCTTCGTGGGCTCTCTCTTTATACTGTTAATTGATTTAGGGTATTCTGAAGTGGAATCTTACTAAGTCCTCAATAGTGAGGGAGAAAACCAAGGCAAGACAAGGATACGCAAAACATAGCTAAGTTCTATTATGTGGATATAACTTTCATAAATGAGTGACCTCTAAATAGATCTGTGAACAAATCTATTGCTCACTTTATTCAAATTAGAGTGAAACACAACGCCGGAAGAGGCAAAAGATTTAAAAGAAATTAAACAAGTGTAGGCTATCAGCTAGCTACTTTGCTAGATACACTGTCAGCCTAATTGGCCAATAATTAGTCTCAAGAGGTCAATGAGCATTGTTTTCATTCATTCATTTCATTGTATTTTTTCCAGTGGACTTACAAAGGCAGAACAGAGGAGAAGTCCTTCCTGTACGAAATCATAGCCAACCAGAGAAACGGTTTTGATGTTAATAAATGGGACTACTTTGCCAGGTATGTCATGCTTTCAATCACTTGGTTGTCAAAGGTCTCTGAAATTGTATTCCTAAACATATTCTTATCAATTGTCTTCTGTCAAACACACAGGGACTCCTACTACCTAGGTCTTCAGACTAACTTTGACCATGACCGCTTTATCAAATTTGCCCGAGCCTGTAAGATGGACAAGAACTATCAGATCTGTACCAGAGACAAGGTGCTACTTGTAGCCAGGCAAACCCCTTATCTTCAAATAGGGTATGACTTCTAAAGGTTCACTGTACTGATGTGTCTCTCTCAATAGGAAGTGTTCAACCTGTATGAAATGATCAACACCAGATTCAGCCTCTACAGACGAGCCTATCAGCACAGAGTGGTCAATCTCATTGAGCTCATGTGAGTATTGTACAGCAGGGGCTCACATACAGCTTCTTGTGGGAAGTCAAATGTATAAATATAGAGATGGTGGAAACCACCGTTCAATCAATCAATATTTATAGAGCATGGTTAAATACAACCATGGTTAAACAAAATGCTGTAAAAGAGGTCAAATAAAAGTTCACTCTTAGATGTAATTGCTACATTGTAATGCAAATGTTTTCTTGTCACCATCAATTTGCTTTGGCATTGCAGGATTGCAGACGCCCTTGTCAAAGCAAATGAACACATCAACATTGAAGGCTCTGGGGGGCAAATGTTCAAAATGTCAGAGGCCATATATGACATGGAGGCCTACTCTAAACTCACAGGTTCAGATTAGCCTCATACTCTTGTTGCATTTTCTCAAAAGAGCCGGGGATAACAAAAGAGGTACACCAAAACCTGTCTCTCTTTTTCCTCCTCTCTCCTCATGTAGACCATGTGTTTGAGCAGATCCTCTACTCCTCCTCTCCTGAGCTGGCTGAGGCAAGAGAGATTCTAAAGAGAATCACCCGCCGACGTCTCTACAAGTGTGTTGCCGACATTCAGACGAAGGACTTGCACACACCGGTGTGTTTGGGGTATAAAGGTAATGGGTTCAGTATGGTCATCATTTATTTCAAGCCAGAGGAGTAGCAATGTCTCATTTCCAGGTCGAGGTCGAGGACTGGGCACGTGACGTGGCAAGACGCATGAACCTGGATGCAAATGACTTTGTACTCAGCGTAAGTGTCCAGACTTTGGCCCTTTTTAAAAAGATTTGAAGACGTATACTGCTCTACATGTCTTTGTGGGTGGAATGTTAACTTATTAAGTTATATAGTTCCTTAACATAACTTGGGATGTCATGTTTTACCTTGAGATATGAAGAATATATGTTCAAGTATTCTAGGTCTGAGAACCTGGGTCTTTTATCACTCAGCCTATGATTTTACCTGTTTAAAACTGCCTCAGGTCATCACAATGGGCTATAAGAAGAGGTATGACCCCATTAAAAATGTCTGCTTCTACAAGAAGGACAAACCAACAGAAGTTGTCCCAATCACCAGAGAACAGGTCAGACCCATGCTGATGTCAATAGAACCTCCTACCACTCACTTGTATGGTTAGATGTACAGTATTGAATGAACTGGAACACAAGTGTGGCACTACTGAAAGACATGTTCAAACCAACTGTAACCTCTACCAGGTGTTATACCTCAGAGAGAAGAACTTTTCCCAGCATCAGATCAGGATCTACTATAAGAAGGAGATTGATAAAAAGACTATGGTTGTCATTGAGGATGACTTGCGCAGAAACTTCCACGAACCAGACATACGTAAGTGAATCTGTAAATTAGTCAAACGAAAGTACTTTATTTTATACTGCACATATTTCAATACATAAAGTCCCTCATAATTACTCCACAGAAAACTGTCTATGAAGTTTCAGAATAGTTTATGAAACAAAGCCTAGCAAACAAGAAGCAGATTATTTGTGCATGCTGCAATGACCCAAACAAAACAGAAAAAAGTTCCCAGTCATAGATGTGCCTGGGTTTTGCCAAAAGACCTAATCAAAAAAGCACAGTTCTAGCTATTAAGCCTCAAATGAAATGCACTTGTGATTTATAAAAGTACATCTCATTTATACCCTTCTCAGGTGTGTGGCCTACGTGGCTGTATGTATCTTAATTATTGCTTTTCCTTTATTGTCATGGCAATCCACATGATTGAACTTAACATGGTGGTAAATGGCAGTGTCCTTTGTAGGTGTTTCAGATATGAAGTCCTGTATGTGATGGTGAATGTGACATTGCATCGTGCACACACAAAAGATGTCCACAACTTGTCATTTCAGTTAAATGCAAATATCTTTGCTATTTTGGAATATACAGTATCTGCTGTTGGCGAACACCCTATCGCTAGATATTTATTCCCCTGGTTGTCAGGTAGCGTTCCAAGGAGTCAGAGGCAGTTGAATACAAACAAAGGTTTTATTGGAAAACCGAACAGGGCGAAACCGAAACTAAAACATAACAGCAACATGAGACGATCTGACAGGGACCTGCACACAGAAGGGGCATTAAATAGACAGGGTAATCAGCAGGGTAACACAAGACAGGTGGTGGTAATGATCGAAGACAAAACGAGCTGTAACCCTCACAGGGAATCTGACTGACAAACACAGACACACCCATGGGGAGGGGGACAGAAAGACAGTCATGACACTGGTGTACTGATTGACAACAAATTCACGGGCCCGTTCTCCGTGCGTCGCTAACTCAGTTAGTTGGATTTGATTGTTGACGATTTGTCATTATCTTGGATTGTTCAGTTCTTCGAAGCTCATCCTGGACTTCTTGTCATAGCAACAGGTCCGTAAGCTTAAACCTGCTCGGGAGCAGGTTTATTTTATGTAAACACGATTAGATTGAGGCTTTACCATAGCAGAGGTGATACAGGAAGTCACAGACATGTCATGACATGTCGAGTGCAGAATGACCTCCATATGGAAACCATATGGAATGCAACCAGAGCCTGTTAAGGGTTTATTAGACATTCTCTGATGCAACCAGTTCAGAACCCGGAAGTTTTTCGAGTGGCATTTCTTCCCATATTAGACATTCTCTGGATATATCTTGTCCGTTTTTACTACAGGAAACTGTTGCAGAAGGGGCAAGAATAATGAGCAGAATTTAACATGAAACCGAATTAATTGCTCATTGCGTGATATATAGGCCTAGCTAGGCTCCTTAAGCACAGCGCGATATGCTAGCCTATACTTTTTGAGAGGATAGCCTATCGTTTTTTTGTGAGGGTGTCATTTACATAATACATTTGTTGAAACCACATCATATGATTTAAATATGATAAATGAAAATATAAAAGTATGGAAAAAAACATAGGCCTAGCTTATTGTAACAAGCGATAAAACGCGTGGTCAGTACTCTACATTTAATTTGGTCGGCTACTTTTGGCCAGACTTCTTTTCTTGGATTTTGCAGACTTTGAGGTGTTCCCTTAGCCTGACGTTGTCATACTCATAATTCTAGTCAGAATATGAGTCTGAGAACTCTCCGTTGGGCTTTGACTACAGGGCGTGTTTCAAACGAGCCTGGAAAACAAATGCCTCTTCGCTCAATTGGATAGACCTACAACCAATCAGAGCAACAGAGTATGTGACGTTAAGCACCGCATAGTTGTTGTCAACAGAACTAAACTACAAGCAGACTTGAAGTATGCTTGAAGAATGAATACAAACTATTTTTGCTGGTGTTGTAAAATTAATTTAAGGGTAGGGAGAGTACTTGTTCACACGGTCAACCTTTTTGAGCGAAACAATAAAGGGCAATGCATATACGAAGTTCTCCGTTTAGGATTACAACTCCATCGGGGCCAGCTGATAAATTAAACTTTTACCGAATCCCGTAGGAAGGACGGCAAAAACATATTTTCCATCGACAAATGCCTTGATTGCGTCTCTCTGTTCCTTTTTTAAAATTAATGCGCTGTCGATGTCTTCTAAAACAGACTCGATGGCAGTATCATAACATCCCAGATCTCCAGCGGTAGCCATGTTTGTTCAAAACGAATTCAACTTAAGCGCTCTTTTGTGACGTGGGTGATTACGTTACTGTTGATCATCTGTCCATCATTGTATAAAGCCCGCCCTGGCAATTTAATTGGTTCGCCCAGATTCTGGTTTTCTGTAGTTGGTCCCCAATACGAGACCCTCCAGACCCAACTTCCCGACCAAATTTCTTTTTGGGCGGGGAGAAGTTGGGCTGGCAGCCAGGCTAGTGTTCCCTGGCGTTCTGATTAAATCTTCAAATTCGGAGTAACCGTCGAGAAAGCTGTTGCGCTGTTGGCTCTGTTGCGGAAAAAAACAGGGCGCTTATTTTGGCCATATGTGTGCAGCCAATAGCAGCGTTGCTGATCAAGGTTTCTTCTACTATCGATACATACCCTCTTTTAGACGCATACCTCAATCCAGCTATACTAATTATAAACAACATGGGTGTTCAAAGAACCGAATTAGCCAGACCATGATTAGCAAGATGCTGTCATCTTGGATGTGTCATTTGATCTTGTATGTAATAAGCGACGTACGGAGAACGGGCCCCACTGGTTAATGACAAGTTACATTCAGTAGTTTATCCCCATTTTGAACTCCACACATAAATCTATTATAGTAGACATAATAATTCTGGGGGGGGGGGGGGGGGGGGGGGGGGGGGGGGGGGGGGGGGAGACAAATAGCCCTGCAAATAGGTTCTAATTTTTTGTTGCTAATGTGAAGAGGCATTACAACTTTCAGAATGTTTGGATATATGGCGTGGAAATGGCAAGACTTTACAGTGAAGTCAACACAAGATACACTGTATGTTTTCTTGCAGACTAATATAAAGCATTTTTACAATACCCTTTACTCAAATGCAGAGACTTTCCTGTAAGACGGTGGTTCTCAAGCTGTGATAGCAGTGGTACTTGGACCTCAGACCACTGTAGAAATGTTGGCATATTGGCCAAATGTATGAAGTTAGTAACACAAACAAACAATGAGATTGTTAGGTAGGTACTGTAGCTAGCTAGAATGCTTGGTAGCCTACCATGGTTTCATATTCATTAACATGACCCACTTTTCAGCCCTAGGTGGAACCCCATAATGAGTGAGGGCCAGAACAGAAGATCAGGAGAACCAAGGAATAAAGAAAGTCTGAGCGTTTTCTCCAGAGAGCTCTCTTCTCAAATGATGAAGCACAGTGATATTTAGTATGTGTCTCTATGTGCATTGTGTTGTGTAACGGATGTGTAACTTGTCTTATTGTTAAACTGCTATGCTTCTTGGAACTGCACCCAAGACTTTCACCCACTGGTGCACTTGTGTACATGGTTGGGTGACAAAACGGATTGGATTTGTTTTAATAGAGATGATGACAAAATTATTAAGATGCAAAAAAAAAAAATCACTGAGTCAGCCCTGTTCAAACATTTTATTCACTTTCTGCCTTTTCTCCAATCACTCTGAGTTGTCATCTCTAATATAGTTAAGATGATTTTTATGTAAGGAAAACCTCAATATTTAAGAATGGTTTATTGTTAGATTCAAATTAATTGGAATGCAAACATCAAAAATGTTTCTTTATTTGGGTGTTTTTTGGGTGTTGAAGACATGTTGATTCTGTATGGGATTTGAAACCAAGTTAACATAATCGTAGCCTACATATTTAACATTGACTATTCAAATATTTTAATGGATGTGGTAGTGGGCTGAGCCTTTCAATATGTTATTCCAATGACTGTTTACCCTGCGTGTCATTTTAGTGTTTAGTTTAAGTTTGTCTCCTTCTACAGGACGAGATAGTGGCCAAGAGGCCCAAGTGTGGCTTCCTGAGTGCTAAAAGCTTTTCTTCAGATTAGTTCTTGGGATCCTGATTAATTTCCACATTTGTTCATGTTTTCTGTACCTGTCTATTAATCTGGAACACAACTGAATAAAATATTAAAAATACATTTTTGGTTTTCAACTACAACAATTGTGGATATTCCAGTTCTTGAGCCCCAACAATGACATGGCACGAACAAACATTATGTACGAGAGCAGGAAACCCTTTGGTCAGCTACCAACAGGAAACAATTGAAAATAGCACACCTGGTGATAACCAGGGGTAAGTGGGGAATAACGTCTTGTGACACAACCTTCAACTGCCCCTTTACAACATCCCATTCCCCCTCCCACCCCTCCCACATCCTGTCTTCTTTCACCTCAATAACACATACTGCCAACACTTCATTACATTGAATTTTATAGCAATTCCTATGTACCAACAATGTTTTAGAAAGGATCTTGCTATGTAGTTACATTGTAGTTGATATGAAGTGTTGCCAATGTTTAAAATGTTTTCTATTTCATAGATTCAAATAATGGCATGCATTCACAGGCTATTGGCCTCTAATGTGAGGTAACCTGTGGTTAGTGTGGAGAAATGAAATCTATGCTGCTATTAACATTTACATTACATTTACATTTAGTCATTTAGCAGACGCTCTTATCCAGAGCAACATACAGTAATTACACGGACATTCCCCCGAGGCAAGTAGGGTGAAGTGCCTTACCCAAGGACACAACGTCATTTTGCACGGCCAGGAATCAAACGGGCAAACTTCTGATTAATAGCCCGATTCCCTAACCACTCAGCCATCTAACCCCCCCCCACCCCCAATATATTTAATATGTTCTATCATGTCTGTTACATAAAAAGAAAATCAATGCTTCAGATATACCAAAATGTGTAATGGCAATGCTGAACATAAATATTCTGAATATTCCAGATATAATCAATGCTTTCAGATAAAATAAGTAATGATAATAATGCACATATATTCCAAACGTATGCAGCAGAATATGACAGTGTCTGAGAGAGTGAGAAAAGGGTCATTCTCAAGTGAATGTATCTTTTCGTGAGAAGAAGAATGCAATAAGTCAGCATAGTGACAGGGGGGCGAGAGGACCGGACCATGACCGGACTATGACCAGACCATGACTGGACCATGACCAGACCAAACCATGACCGCACCATGACCAGACCATGACCGCACCATGAACCCACCATGACCGTACCATGGGACAAGGAGAGGGTACAATGGGCCTCACAACTCTGGAGAGTCGACACCAGGAGAGTCGACACCAGGAGATAAAAGATACATGAGGTCTCACTCCTCTGTGGGTCTCGAGGACGAGACAGAACCGGTTTTAGGCGGTGCAGGATGTAACAGAACCGGTTTTAGGCGGTGGAGGATGTATCCCTTTGCTCGGAGAAGGATGTATCCTTTTGCTACTGGGACATCACCTGACCTTTAGGTCTACTCCCTGGGACATCATCAGACCCTTGGACTGCCCACCTGACTGCCCAAAGACTTCTTCTAAAATCTAATAGGATGAGGATATCCTCACCCCATCGACTGGCGGCCAATCACCTGACAAACACCTCCCTTACAGGAATGGTAGAAAAACTGACAGGTCTGGCAGAACTTGGCTAGGCAGAACTCTCTACGGCTTCTGTGGAAAACTCGCACGTCACTGTTAGGGCTGAGGTCTTGCGCACGCGCACAAACTTTCCATTTCCTTTTTATACCAGCTGCTAACACGAGTGGACGTGCTTTCAAAATATCATGCTAGCATAAAGTTAATGTTGTGTTGCCGTGTGCGTTACTGCCAATGTAAGTAACGCTATATGGTTTCGTGTTATTGCTAGCATTACTATCCTCATGTTAATGTTCACTAGCACTAGCTGTTATAACTAGTCATTTCTCGCATATGTTACATCGATTTGTTCTAACCTGTCTTCGACGTTGATCAGGGGGGTATTCCAGGTAGCGGGTTTAACAAACTCTGAGATTAACCCTGAACTCTGAGTTGAGTTACTCTAACATTGGAAACTCCGAAAATTCGGTTCCAGAAAAGCTGATATTAATTTGTAAAGTTCTCAACTCGGAGTACGGCAACTCTGAGTTTTGCGCGTGCATGAATACTACCAAAAGCCAACATCTAGCTCCGATACTAGGATTCACCATGGCAACCGACGACAAAAAACATTGTCATACTTCACCACACTTTAGATATAAGTTTTATTTCGTGTTCATGGTCAATCTGAGCACATATTCCAGAAAAAAGCAACACGGCTGTAGCAGCGTAGCCTATAGCTACAATTGGCATGGGAGACAATTGCTGCCGAGTCAATGCATTTACTGTTTGAATGCAATAGTCCATACATTGAACATTTAACCCCAGCTGTCGATAATATTACAGGAGATAAAGTGGTGGACTTAATACAATAGGGGGCTATCTTTGACAAATGATTTAACTTTCTCAACATACCCGCTGGAACAGCACGTTTTATATGTTGCAGTCTTTGATCGAACAGAAACGGGCAATAGCGGCATATGGAGTCGATCACGAGCTGCCCGCATCTCTGACCCTCAATCATATGGAAGCAAATCGTGACCAAAATTCAAATGAAAATGCATTTCCAGAAATGCATTTTCATTTTAAGAATGTGGCTGCATTATTTGACTCATAAATCAAATTAGTATTCAATCATCCTATTTGCATTTTCATTTTCTTCTTTAAGACTGCTCATTCTTTCCCTTAATTAAAATGAAAACGAAAAAGACATTTGAAATTTAATTTTCAAAATATGCCCCAGCAAATAGATACCAAAATTCAATTTGAAATGTAAAATTTGAAAATGAAAATGCATTTCCAGAAATGCATTTTCATTTTAAGAACGTGGCTGCAAAATCGTGACCACAATTCAAATTCAAATGCATTTCCAGAATTGCATTTTCATTTTCAAGAACGTGGCTGCAAAATCGTGACCACAATTCAAATTCAAATGCATTTCCAGAAATGCATTTTCATTTTAAGAACGTGGCTGCAAAATCGTGACCACAATTCAAATTCAAATGTATTTCCAGAAATGCATTTTCATTTTAAGAATGTGGCTGCATTATTTGACTCATAAATCAAATTAGTACTGATTAGTACTGAGCGGACATTGCATTTTCATTTTCATGTTCTGCCCGCAAAGAACTGCCCATAATTCGAAAACGAAAATGCATTCTGAGCGGCGCAGTAGAGTGACGTCAGTAGCCGTTCTTCTTCAGCTCCCTGCTGACCGAGCTACCCATCTTGTTCGGTAGGGGGCGGTGTGCACATACGCATTGCATTACATGGCAAATGTGCCGGGAAATTGATTGAATTGCCGGGTCTTTAGAGGACGCATCACAGATCATGGCGCTCCCTCAAATTGTGCAGACACTGATGGAATTAGCTGAGCTGGTAGAAACTAATAATATATCTGAGTCTGATGCCCGTGACCGAGTAGAACAAGTCACAGAGAGCTTGGCTGCATACTCTGCCGTCACAGACGTACACATTAATGAGGTTGCCATAGTAAACCTCTCTTCAGTCCTGGAACGGCTGGATGCTGTGGTGGAGCCTCAAATGGGACGGGGACGACCAACCATCCACATCCCGTTCGAGTCCATTGAAAACTATTTATTAAATGGTCTACTTTTTCCTGTGAAAGCAAGCTGTTTCACCTTTGGCCTGGTTCAGACAAAATCTGAATTTCCGCAATCTGAATTTGAATTTCCGCAATCTGAATTTCAAGAATCTGAATTCCTGCAATCTGAATTTTAGAATGTTTTATTTTTGGATCAAAATAATTCAGTTGTATTAAATTTGGCATACAAATAATTCAGATATTATATATTCAACAGCAATATATTTCAGTTTTATGAAATTCGACACACAAATATTTCAGATCTTTCATATTCAAATTCAGATACTTTTGTCAGCTTTCTAGCTCCATAAATCCGTTGCTTTGGATCCTCCGACGGATGGTCTGGTGGCCGACAACAGCTCCGCTATGTCCTTTATTTTTAAACCATTTAATAAATAGTTTTCGATGGACTCGAACGGGATGTGGATGGTTGGTCGTCCCCGTCCCATTTGAGGCTCCACCACAGCATCCAGCCGTTCCAGGACTGAAGAGAGGTTTACTATGGCAACCTCATTAATGTGTACGTCTGTGACGGCAGAGTATGCAGCCAAGCTCTCTGTGACTTGTTCTACTCGGTCACGGGCATCAGACTCAGATATATTATTAGTTTCTACCAGCTCAGCTAATTCCATCAGTGTCTGCACAATTTGAGGGAGCGCCATGATCTGTGATGCGTCCTCTAAAGACCCGGCAATTCAATCAATTTCCCGGCACATTTGCCATGTAATGCAATGCGTATGTGCACACCGCCCCCTACCGAACAAGATGGGTAGCTCGGTCAGCAGGGAGCTGAAGAAGAACGGCTACTGACGTCACTCTACTGCGCCGCTCAGAATGCATTTTCGTTTTCGAATTATGGGCAGTTCTTTGCGGGCAGAACATGAAAATGAAAATGC
Source organism: Hypomesus transpacificus (assembly GCF_021917145.1). NCBI lineage: Eukaryota > Metazoa > Chordata > Actinopteri > Osmeriformes > Osmeridae > Hypomesus > Hypomesus transpacificus. Next base: position 13,202,039 of record NC_061077.1, read on the forward strand.
AATGTCCGCTCAGTACTAATCAGTACTAATTTGATTTATGAGTCAAATAATGCAGCCACATTCTTAAAATGAAAATGCATTTCTGGAAATACATTTGAATTTGAATTGTGGTCACGATTTTGCAGCCACGTTCTTAAAATGAAAATGCATTTCTGGAAATGCATTTTAATTTGAATTGTGGTCACGATTTTGCAGCCACGTTCTTGAAAATGAAAATGCAATTCTGGAAATGCATTTGAATTTGAATTGTGGTCACGATTTTGCAGCCACGTTCTTAAAATGAAAATGCATTTCTGGAAATGCATTTTCATTTTCAAATTTTACATTTCAAATTGAATTTTGGTATCTATTTGCTGGGGCATATTTTGAAAATTAAATTTCAAATGTCTTTTTCGTTTTCATTTTAATTAAGGGAAAGAATGAGCAGTCTTAAAGAAGAAAATGAAAATGCAAATAGGATGATTGAATACTAATTTGATTTATGAGTCAAATAATGCAGCCACATTCTTAAAATGAAAATGCATTTCTGGAAATGCATTTTCATTTGAATTTTGGTCACGATTTGCTTCCATACAATCAGTGGGCTCTGATGGAGAACATGGTGACCCTGCTCGAACCATTTGAACAGTTGACCAGAGACATGTGCTCTGCTACAGCCACAACAGCCGAAGTAATCCCTTCAGTACAAGCTTTGAAACGACTGTTGAGGAAAGAGACATCATCAGACCACGGAGTCAAAAGTTCTAAGCAGACACTACTGGAGGAGGTAAACAGGCGCTTCAATGACCTCAGTTCAGAGCCCCTGTATTGCTTTTCAGCAATACTTGACCCACGATACAAGGACCGCTACTTCGATCCAGGCGTAAAAGTGTCAGCTGTGGAAATCCTTCGGCAGAAAGTGGAACAGAACGTCCAATGCAGGGAGAACTTGGATGATGGAAACTACGAAACACCAGAAAAGCTGCCCCGAAGAGAAAGAAGCTCATTAATGGAAATGTATGATGAGATCGTGAATGAGAACGACTGCATGACACAGGAACAGGAGGGCAGTCCGGTAAAAACAGTTTAAATTTTTTTTTTTTTTTACTTGAGAATATGTCTACGACCAACATAGTAGGCCATAGTTGTTAACAGTAGATGTGAATTCGTAGACGTATTAAAGAGAACGTGTTCTTTATAATTTCTTTTATAGCTGCAAGGATACCTCGCAGAATGTCTTCTTTCACGAGACAAGAGCCCGTTGGAATATTAGAAAATAAATAAGAGTCTCTTTCCAATACTGGCCCAAGCTGCGCGGAAATACCTGTCAGCCCCTCCTACTAGTGTGGATAGCGAGCGTCTGTTTTCTGCTGCTGGCCATGTGATGGATAAAAAGCGAAACAGGATTGCATGCGAGAAAGCAGAAGAGCTTTTTTAATTGTTAATTAAGAAAAACCTGCCACTCTTGTCTCCCAAGTAACACACCACACCCTCTATCCTACCCTACTGATGTGACACAGACACACACACGACAGTCTTGGATGTTATTGAATGTTATGTGCTTTGACTTGTTATTGTGAAAACAAACTACTACACGTTAAGTGTTGTAGTGCATCCTGTTAAGTATTGAGGGCTCCAGCCATCAAGTGTGTTGCTTTGAATTTGAATTCGCATTATGTGAAAGTTACTTAGAATTTGTTTTTTATCTTATCTACTGTCAGTGGGTCTATGTAGGCCAAAGCATTCGTTGACAATTTAAATGAGCTTTCTTGTGTTAACATGTCAGAAAATAAAAAGGTCAAAACCTTTTGTAGCCTTTATTTTTATTTAAAAAATATCGGTTATTGTATCGGTATCGGCCACAATAAACCAATAATTATCGGTTATTGTTATCGGCCCTAAAATTCAATATCGGTGCATCTCTAGTTAATGTTAATACATTGTTCAGTTTCCCATCTTCCTTCAAACCATAGGGGAATTAGTTTTGGTTGTTTGGCCAATATTGACCCCCTACAATGTTGAAATAGATTTGCTGAAACACCAGTTTCAGGATGGTAGTCTACATCATGTAAATTGTAGGAATCATATGAATCATGTAAATTGTAGGAATAGCCGATATAAATAGGCTAGGCTACTTATTGTGATTTCTATTTGTAGGCAATGAAGAAGACCAAATACAATTTCAATTATTTGAATGTATTTCAGTGTCCAAAAGCATTTGGTCAATTCTAAATGCATGTCCACGCATGTAACACTAGTGACGAAGGCCCAAGGGCTGAGAATGTTGCTAATCTTGTGGTATAGTAATGTAAAAGCATTAGCAATTCTGTTAATTGCATAAAAGTGAACCATATATTATAAATGATTCTTAATTGATATGAAATTATGTTAATTGTTCAGATATGCATATATTTACGTATACTGGTACATATTGCTAATTATGTATATTTATGTTATTTTCTGTATTTCGTTTATTCTACAGAAACCACACAAACACGTACAAATACTTCTCGTAATGTATGGTTATTCTACTGCAAGCACCAACTGCACTCGTTTAACCTGCTGGAGGTTAAACATCAATAAACCTGTTTCTACTACACCTGAAGGTTGTGGCTACTCTTACCGGAGTCCGTAGTCAGCTAAGGGCAAACCAGCGTGTAACGCATACGGACTTCACAAGTGGTCCTTTGAGCCGGATAATTGCCCCCCTGCACTATGGCAACCTTTCCAGACTACTGCAGAGAACCAGATGTTAGACCCCGTACCAGCAGAGCAAGGCAGCCCCCAGGGTACCTCGCGGACTACGAGCTCGGCTATCAAGCTAAACAGCCCCTGCTATACGAGGCATCCTTCAATCAGGCCACAGAGAGTTTATTGCCGAGTGCTCGCACCCAGGTTGACCCCACCTTGCCTGACCGACACCTGCATGGGATCGCTGAAGAGGAACGGTGGCAGCGCCTGGAGTGATGTTACATGGACATGAGCAAACAGTTGGACAAGCTCCAGCTTGCGATGGACAGCACTAAACGCATGCCCTACCCTCAAAGTGTTCCAGTATATCCTCCACCTTACCCTCCTTACTCCTCTGACTATCTCAGTTTGCCAAATCTAGAGTTGGACAGTCACTGTGCGACGCCACGTTTACATTTATTCATTTAGCAGACGCTTTTATCCAAAGCGACTTCCAAGAGAGAGCTTAACAAGAGCATAGGTCACTGATTATAACAACAAGATAGCCCCAAAGCATTGCGGGTAGCCAAAACAAGAAGCATACATTGTGAACAACCAAAAAATAAGTGCTAAAGGGAAGAAACCATAAGAGCATGTAGTTAAGCAAGTTACAATTAAACAACATGAATCTCTAAGTGCAAGTGTACCTGTAGGAAAGCAATAAAAATTGGATTAACTAAAATATAATACAACAGTTTAAATCAGCTACCAATAACCAACAAGAGCAACAGTCTAAGCAAGAGTCATTGTGATCCTTGAGGAAACTAGCATTGGGTTCAGCAAACCATTCCTAAGTACCGTTGTACTCCCGGAACAAGTGCGTCTTGAGCCTTCTCTTGGAGGTGGAGAGACAGTCTGTGTCTCTGATGGAGGTGGGGAGTTTATTCCACCACTGGGGGGCCAGGCAGGAGAAGAGCTTGTGTTGGGACCGGGCGGTCTTGAGCGGTGGGACCACCAGGCGGTTGTCTGAAGAAGACCGTAGGTGGCGGGTGGGGGTGTAAGGCTGCAGAAGAGACTTGATGTAGTCGGGTGCAGTCCCGTTCACAGCATCAATCAGCACTACTGTTAGGCCTCCAGGAACAGCAGCCGAAGCTATGGCTGCAACAGTCAGGAGACCAACATGAACAGGACCAATCCGCCCATACCCAACCAGCTCATCAGACCGAACCACGGGTCACTCCGGATCGTGCTGCAGCTGCTCGGCTCAGTCCTTTGCCATCTTACCCTAATGTTCAGGCTCCCATTCCACCTCCATGGCCCGTGCCATATCAACCCAGCCTGCCTCAGCTCCACCCTTCGCACCCTGCCTACCATCCTTTTCCACCCTGGGCGCATTACCCCCAGTATGCGCCTTATGCACCAGTCATGCCACCACCAGGTCCTGTAGCCCCAGGTATTTTGGAAATCCCTATCGCATCTTCATACGGCATTCCAAAGCCCAAGCTGACTGCTTTCAGTACCGGCAAAGAGGACCTACAAACTTCCTGCAGAATCCCACCAGGGAGACGTCCTGCTTGCATACAGCGTTCCTGTCTCCTACTCTGGACCTGCATCAACATGTGGAAAGGCTGTGGCAGATCGACACGCTGCCATACCGATCCGAGAAGGAGGCGACGCGCTCCAGGTAAGACCAGGTAGCCATCACCACACTGGAGGAACGAACCCTTCGTGTCACAGTAGATGGGGTGGCCCGTTGCGCTACACCTCTCCTCCGCAAGCCAGGAGGACCCAAGCTACACGCTCCTCCAGCGGCAGGCGTTTGGCCACTAACTTGGACCTAACCAGCGTCTACAATGAGGAGATCCACAAGCTAGAGAGAGCGGGGAACGTGGTAAAGATCAGCGGCGATGAGACAAAGCAGTCTGAGGAATCCTGGTATATTCCTCATCACATCGTTCACCACAACGGAAAGTCTAGAGTAGTATTCAACTGCTCATTCAAATACCAGCAAACTGCTCTCAACGACATCTTGCTTCCCGGGCCTAACCTCGGCTCCCCACTACTGGGTGTGCTCCTCAGGTTCAGGGAGTATCCGACCGCCATCAGCGGGGACATCCGTGGAAGTTGAACTACATGGATAACCTCGGGAAGTTCTTTAAGCAGCTGAAGAGCATCCTCCCTAAGGAGAGCCTGGTGATTTGGACCCTCACTATGCCCGTGGGCAACAACATCAGGGGCGGGTTCCTAGTGCCCGAGATAGCCCACATGGGCTCGACGATGCGCGAGGACATTGTTGAGGCTAATTCCGTCTCACGCAGCGTGGCAAGTGGGTTTGGGCTGGATGTGTTGGACTTACACCATCATTTCCGCTCCCAGCTGCAGCACCATGTGAAGGACAACGTGCATTGGAACGCCCAGGCACACCGACAAATTAGCACGCTGCTGCTGCAGCACACTGCATGGGCCTGGGGTGTGGCCCTAACAGGCCCGCACACTGTGCTGGATCTCCAGGATGGCCCCAAACAGAAGTCGGTCTGTGAGAGCCACACCATGACCTCTGGTTTTGTAGCCCTCAGGCCAGCTCCAGCCCATAAGCGCAAGAAGAAGTACTTAATTAGTAAGAACAGTTTGCCCAACAGTGCATCACCTTTAAATTTAACCCACCATAAGTTTGTTCTCACAAAGGCCTTTGTCCACTCTACTCTACGAAGCGAGACTGGTGACTTTGACTGGTAACGCCGATCTAGATTGAGACACATCGGTGTATTGTATTCATTGTTTGATTTGCATCAGTTCTTATTAAACTACAAAAAACTTGGTCTGGCATTTAACCTTATATTCTTCTCCACCCAAATTAGAACAGACACAACAGGCCCATCTCACCTTTAGTGACCACCTTCTTCCCTTTTTGAAAGATATTTCATCATAATTATGCCAAATAATTATGCATAATTCATAATTGAGCCAAAATATCCTTCACCGTCAACAAGCACACCTAGTTGAGCAGTCCATTTTTTCCTGATAATTCATGCACAATTTTTCATATATTTTTTATGGGCCTTGATCTATAGCTTCCATCAGTCTGTGAGCAGCTTATTGCATCGGGGCCAAATACAACTTTTACACAAATGTACAATAGAAATACTGCAGTCACCACTACATATCCAAAATTCACCTGTCACCATGCATCCTCCTGTAACTGTTGTTACCAGAAAATCAATTTCAAGATCAGCCTTTATTCTGCCATCTGATCAACAGGATCAGAATGTGCAAATCGTTTGTCCTATTCATTATTCTCATAATTTCAGTGTAACCGACAATTCAACTTGAGCCAGTAAATAAAAGTACATGGGGAAAGAACTACCTGTAGCTAACAAACATCTCTACAGCAGCTGTCATTGTGTCTTCATCATCATCATCCTGTGAAGAAAAGCATTCTGTTAGAGCAGTGGTTCTCAAACTGTGGTAGTGGTACACGGAGGAATATCAGAAATATTTAAATACCTTAACTATGATATCATTGTAGTGTGATTTGTAAAAGTTTTGCCTTCCCTATAATATTTTTGTTTCGAAACAAAAATAAATGTTTGCTCGCGCTGCTACCTGACGGTTCTCGGGTAGTGGCGCATGCAAACTTCCACGATAGTTGCTGCGCAAACTGTGTAGCTCAATAGGGCAGGGCTCCAGACTGCACCCAAATGGTTGCATTTTGCGACCAGTTTTGAGACAGTGCAAGCATTGTTTACAAGCACTCACGCATGTGTGACCTACAAATTTTGAATTTATTGGGTGTGCACAACGTCAGCACACGGTAGCAACAACGCATAGATAAGACGTCCTTGTACAGCGATATCAGCGAGCCCTCAGCATTAGTAGCCTACCGTAGCTAAAAGTCTTGGAAAGTTTAGGCTATTTTTCACTAGGTACCTATAAACCTAGCTCAAAGTCGAGGAATGTTTAGGCTACTTTTTGCTAGGTTCCTACGAACATGTCTAACGTAATCTGCCAAACTAGTGGGTTTCCCATCGTTCTTTTGGTGAGCAGTCTCACGAGTCCTTCTCATGGAGCCGAGCAGCTAAATACAAGCATTAGCGTTGTTAGCTACTGTATCCCTGCCTGTGTTTGCGCTGTTGCGCTGTTATACTCAGAAAGTATCGTGTCGTGGTATAGGAGCACTGTTCGAAAAGCGCTGCATCATACATTTAAGTTATTTAGCTAAGACTTGCATGTACAGTACGTAATGTCACATTAAATAATGTATTTAAACTCAAGTTTGTGTGGTGCGTCACTGTATATCAGTTGTAAAAAAAACGGACCCATATGCAACCGACGCAAGCACACACCACAATTTCCCCATAACCTCTCTATATTAATAGTTGCATTGCAGATCGATAGAAGGTGTACCCCTAAATTTTCTGCTTGCGCTCCAAAGAAATTCAGTCCGGGGCTACTGTAATCCTAGTACCTCCTGCCCGTGGTTTACGGATGTTATTCGTGAAGAACGGTCCACCCTTCGAGCAGCTGAGAGATGGCGCAGGTCTAAAGACGGTCTGGACCTTGATAATTATCTCTCCCTCCTTAAATCCTTCTCTTCTCACATAACTGGTGCTAAAACCCTCTACTTTCTTAACAAAATTAACTGCTTCAAACCCCCACAAACTTTTCTCTACCTTCTCCACCCTTCTTAACCCACCTCCCCCACCCCCTCCCTCCACCCTGACAGCAGACGACTTCTCCTCCTTTGAGAAAAAAGTCACCGACATCAGCAGTCGGTTCCCTAAACCCACCTTTCCTACCCCCTCACCCTTCATGACTGACCCAACTAAATGTCTAAACTCTTTCTCTCCCCTGTCCGAGGCAGAGCTCTCTGACCTCATTCTCTCTCATCGCCCCACCTCCTGTCCCCTTGATTCTGTCCCCTCCCCTCTCTTTCAAACCATCTCCCCCTTTATCATAACTTTTCTGCTCCATGTTCTAAACTCCTCTCTTACCTCTGGCACCTTCCCCTCTGCCTTCAAACAGGCCAGAGTTACCCCTCTACTCAAAAAAACTGCCGTCCTCCAGAACTACAGACCGGTATCACTGTTACCCTTCTACTCTTAAACAATTGATCGTGCTGTATCTAACCAACTGTCTAACTTTCTCTCTCAGAACAACCTGCTTGACCCCAATCAATCGGGCTTCAAGACCGGCCACTCCACAGACACTGCCCTCCTTTCAGTCACCACTGCCCTCCAGTCTGCCAGAGCGGCTTCCAGGTCATCCGTCATCATTCTGCTGGACCTTTCTGCAGCGTTTGATACGGTTAACCACCAGATCCTGCTCTCCAGGCTTTCTGAGATGGGCATCACTGGCACTGCACTCCAGTGGATCTCATCCTACCTGTCGGGAAGATCCTACCAGGTCTGCTGAGGAGGCAAACTGTCAGACCCTCGCCAGCTCTCCACTGGTGTCCCACAGGGCTCTGTCCTTGGACCCCTCCTCTTCTCTCTGTACACCACCTCATTTGGACCAATCATCACCTCCCATGGCTTCTCCTACCACTGCTACGCTGACGACACCCAGCTGTACCTGTCGTTCCCCCCGACCGATCCGGGGATCTCAGCTACGATTGAGGCCTGCCTCGCAGACATCTCCGCCTGGATGACCGAGCACCACCTCCAGCTGAACCTCCCAAAACAGAAGTTCTCATCATCCCGGCCAAACCCTCCATCTCCCACGACCTCTCAATCACCCTGGGATCTGCGACAGTGACCCCCTCATCCTCTGCCAGGAACCTTGGGGTTACCATGGATGACAAGCTCTCCCTCACGCCCACATTGCTGTAGTCTCCCGGTCGTGTAGATTCACCCTCTACAACATCAGGAAGATCAGGAGATACCTGTCTGAGCACTCCACAAAGCTGCTTGTCCAAGCACTTGTCCTCTCCAAGTTGGACTACTGCAACTCGCTGATCGCCGGTCTCCCAGCATGCACAACCCGCCCTCTCCAGAGGATTCAGGACGCAGCAGCCCGCCTGGTCTACAATCTACCCAGACGCTCCCACGTTACCCCGCTCCTCATCTCCCTCCACTGGCTACCCATAACGGCCCGCACCAGATTCAAGACCCTGGTACTGACCTTCCGAGCAGTGAACGGGACTGCACCCGACTACATCAAGTCTCTCCTGCAGCCTTACACCCCCTCCCGCCACCTACGGTCTTCTTCAGACAACCGCCTGGTGGTCCCACCGCTCAAGACCGCCCAGTCCCAACACAAGCTCTTCCCCTGCCTGGCCCCCCAGTGGTGGAATCAACTTGCCACTTCCATCAGAGACACAGACTGTCTCTCCACCTTCAAGAGAAGGCTCTAGACGCACTTGTTCCGGGAGTCAAACGGTACGTAGGAATGGTTTGCTGAACCCAATGCTAGTTTCCTCAAGGATCACAATGACTCTTGCTTAGACTGTTGCTCTTGTTGGTTAGTGGTAGCTGATTTAAACTGTTGTATTATATTTTAGTTAATCCTATTTTTATTGCTTTCCTACAGGTACACTTGTACTTAGAGATTCATGTTTTTAAATTGTAACTTGCTTAACTACATGCTCTTATGGTTTCTTCCCTTTAGCACTTACTTATTGGTTGTTAACAATGTGTACTTCTTGTTTTTGGCTACCTGCAATGCTTTGGGGCAATGCTTTAATCTTGTTGTTATTATCAGTGACCTATGCACTTTGTAAAGCTCTCTCTTGGAAGTCGCTTTGGATAAAAGCGTCTGCTAAATAAATAAATGTAAATGTCGTAAAAAAAGTTTGTCTGGAGCCCAATAAGGTATAGCCTACGCTACTGTATATTAACGTTGGTCATGATGGTGGTACTTGGGGAGTCAAATATTTTCTGAGGTGGTACGGGGTCTAAAAAGTTTGAGAACCGCTGTGTTAGAGGATACTGCTAATTTGGAATAGGCACCAACTGATATTTACTTTGTACCTTGACAAATATAATTTAAACCAAGGTGACGTACAGGCTACAATCACAAGCTTATAGGCCTAAGCTAAATATGCCTTACCTGTTCGTAGTATGTTTTTATATTTCATATAACATTAAACATGCTATTTTATTAATCCCACCACTTTTTCACCTGTAAGTGTAGCTCAATGTATGAACTGGCTACTGCATTCAAATGTATGCATTGTTTCCCACACCAATTGTCTCCTACGTTGCTACGGTCTTGCTGCTTTTTTCCAGAATATGTGCTCAGATTCACCATAAACATGTACTAACACTTCTATCTGAAGTGTGGTGAAGTAGGACAACGTTTTTGTCGTCAGGTGCCATGGTGAATTTTGGTATCAGAGTTCCATTGATGTTGGCATTTAGTTCTCATGCCCGCGCTTAACTCTGAGTGGACGTACTCGTAGTTGATTTAACTAATTAAAATCTGTTTCCCATATTAGGGTAAATCTACTCCACTTGTGAACCAACTTCAGGGTTAGGTTTACAGTTTGTTGAACCCGCTTTCTGGAATACCCCCCAGATCTTCTTTTCTGGTCCTCATTCATCCTAGGGTTAAAAAGTGGGTCATGTTAATTTGAAACCATGGTACCAAGCATTCTAGCTAGCTACAGTACCTACCAAACAATCTCATTGTTTGTTTTTGTTACTGACTTCATACATTAAGGGATAAGGGAGTGTGAAGTAGTGCCAAATTAGGTCGAGCTATGGGTACATAAAGTGAAGGTTGTGAAAATTGTGCAATTTTTTTTGCTTTTTGTCTGTTGACAATTGTGAAAAACTATAAGTTCAATCATGTGGATTGCTATGACAATAAAGAAAAAGCAATAAGTAAAAGATATATACAGCCACAACCCTAAGAAGGGTATGAATGAGATGTACTTTTAGTACAGTTTTTCTCGATTGGTTACAGACATTTTCTGAATGCATACCTCATACTCTCAGAACTCTACTCACTAATCAAAAAAACATACACACAATGGGCAAAACCCCTCACTTATCCTGCAAAATTAAACTTTACATTCAAAACAATGTTATTTAATCTCAAAATGGTATTTTGTTTTCAAATGACACACACAAACCATCTTGTGAATAGACATTTATAAGAGCCATTTGAACACTGATGTGCTCAATGTAAAACACTATGATGAATGGAAAACACTTCTTATTCATTCATCCTCATGATTTAGGCCTTTTTTGTTCAATGTTACACTTACTACAGACAGTAAATACGTAAGTGTGTTGTAAAATATTTGAGAATATTGTTTTTATACTCAGAACACACAAATACACGGTAACAAATATATTTTATTTTTCCCACAAAAACAATGTACAAAGTGTACATCCCAACCAAAACAAAGTTGCACATATAATGGTCTACATACAAAACAACAGAAGAATTGACTGAATACTGACAGTTACATTCTTATAATTTTTCTTTGTATTTGCCGTAATGTTATGGCGTTATTTTCTAGGACCATGTTCATGATTTCAGTTTCCTGTTCAGGAGACAGACAACGTTCCCGACCACCTTGTGTTGGTAATCTTTCAGTTCTGCCAAACAAATAGTAAAATATGGTTGGTGCATGAGTACATGTTGTGGTCATTGTGTCTCAAGTACCAGTGTTTGTGTGTAAACAATTGAGAAAAACTGTAATCACATGTGCATTTCATTGCAGGCCTAATAACTAGAACAGTCTTTTTTTAATTTGGTATTTTGGCCACACCCAAGCACATCTATGACTGGAAACCTTTTTCTGTTTTGTTTGGGTCATTGCAGCACGCACAAATAATCTGCTTTTGGTCTGCTAGGTTTCGTTTCATAAACTATTCTGAAACTTCATGGACAGTTTTGTGTTGTTGTGTAACTATGAGGGACTTTATGTATTGAAATATGTGCAGTATGAAATATGTGCAGTATGAAATAAGGTACTTTAGTTTGACTCATTTACAGATTAACTTACCTATGGTTTGTGGAAGTTTCTGTGCAAGTCATCCTTTATGGCATCCATAGTCTATTTATCAGTCTCCTTCTTATAGTATATTCTGTTCTGATGCTGTGAAAAGTTCTTGGGCCCGAGATATAACACCTGGTAGAGGTTACAGTTGGTTTGAACATGTCTTTCAGTAGTGCCACACTTGTGTTCCAGTTAATTCGATACTGTACATCTAACCATAGAAGTGAGTTGTAGGAGGTTCTATTGACATCAGCATGGTTCTGACCTGCTGGTCTCTGGAGATTCGGATAGCTTCGGTTGGGTCCTTCTTCTTGTAAAAGCAGACATTTTTAATGGGGTTCTCCTTCATCCCATAGTCCATTGTGATGACCTGAGGCAATTTTACACGGGTAAAATCATAGGCTGAGTGATAAAGGACCCAGGTCCTCAGACCTAGAATACTTGAACATATATTCTTCCCATCTCAAGGTAATAAATGACATCCAACGTTATGTTAAGACTATATAACTTAATAAGTCAACATTCCACCAATAAAGACATGTAGAGCAGTATACGTTTTCAAATGTTTTTAAAAAGTCTGGACACTTATGCTGAGTACAAAGTCATTTGCATCCAGGTTCATGCGTCTCGCCACTTCACGTGCCCAGTCCTCGACCCGAAAAAAAAACTTCTTAGTTGCAAATACTTTTCCCAGGACTTAATTATCTTGTTTTCTTAATCTAGGGTTCTTATGCAAATGTAGACCCATATGAAATGTAATGTTTATTTAACAGGAAGGCTAGCAGAGCATATTGACAGTACACCTATTCATTTTCTCATGACCTGTTAGCTGTGTTAGAAACCCTTTTAACCCTTCTCAGATCACTGAGCTGTGTAGACATTATAGCACGTTGGGTCTGTTAATCCGACACATCATACAACACCTGTCCTCTATAAACACAATGACTAGTTACACACCTACATATCCAACACATGCAGCTGCCAAGCGGGGAATACATCCTGCTGTTTGTTTATGAGGTTGAAATGTAACCTCTATTAATACAAGTTGTCTGAGGTGAGGTTGTTATTCGTATCTAGAAACACCATGAGTCCTCGTTTAATGCTGGGTGCTCTGATCTGTAAGTATCTGGTCAGTCTTGGCAGCTCTTTAGAGAGCTGAAAGTCTAGTTTATATTCACATCATTAAGCTTTTCTGTGTTTGATGTTGTAGAATTGGATTATGGTTTGTGACTGTATTCACTGTTGGGTGAATTCTAAAGCTCCCTTTATGAAAAGGTAACGATAATGGCCGTGTTTTCCCAGATTCGTTAAGTAGCTCTTAACTTTCAGAGCTTCTTAGGGGCGTTCTAAGAACGCTCTAGAAAGCTCTTAGAACGCTCTAAAGCAGCTTGCACACTGCCCCGACAAACGCCGACCAACTCCAACCAACGCCAACTGTCGGATCAGTGTGCGCCGTCAGTCGGTGTTAATCGGTGTTAGTTGGTGTTGGTCGGATGGAGTGAGTTTGACATGCCCAGTCGGGTCTGGTGGAGTCGTGGAAAGTCTGACCAGTGTGCGCGGTTTTCCAACTACCTGCAACATTCTGAGAGTATATTCCCTTGACAACAAGCCCATATTCGCGTGCGCAACGTAACGCTAGTTAAATTGCACATGTCTTGATTCGATAGCGATTGCAGTGTACTTCGTAAAGTGTTCGGTAATAGACACAGTCCTGGTGATAACCAGGGGTAAGTGGGTGATAACGTTGATCTTGTAACACAATCTTCAACTAACCAAGGTAATTTCACATTGATTCATCCAGTACATGTCACACGGAGTAGTGGGGTAGGACCCAAACGCGGGAGTAGGCAAACAGTAACAAAACAAAGGTTTTATTTATCTTAACAGGACAACACAGGGTACTCACAGTAACAAGGACAAGACAAAGACTGGACACAAAACAGGAACCGAAATACACAGAACCCAGGTGGACACAATGAGACTAACAAGCACTAAAACCACTGAACGAGACACAGGTGAAGACAATGACGGACAGGGAAACACTGGGAGAGAAGGCAAAACCTTTTTTTTTTTGTCTGTACTCTTGATGTAGTAACACAAAAAAGTTTTTTCTTAGAATCGTTTTTTCTTTCTTAAAATGATGATTTGTGGTGGTCAAAAACAAGATACTTAATGAATAATTAGAATTTGTAATAATAAAATGACCACCACTCACCACCAGGGGAGGAGCTAGACTCTCAGTACAATGGGGGTGGAGCTTCATCGCTGGGCCCTCTGCTACCAAGTAATCTTAAAATTAAAACATAAAAAAACGGTAAAATGTCTGATGAATGCATTTTATAATGTGTTACTTATTGCGCAAAGTAAGCATTTTTTTGACAAGTATTTATTGACGAACAAAGAAAACTGTTTGCCAGGCAAGTAAAACATTTTCAACACCACAGACAACGACAGCTGATTGACAGCGATGGTGCAGAACAGGCCAAGTGCGCTCAATCGGACGATGAGAAGTACGATGTGAGAGGAGAACACGATGCTACCACACTTCTCCAACTATCTCGTTTTTTTTTTTTACTGCACCCGATTTATATCGATTTGTATATTAACTGTACTCCCTTCAAACATTTTGTAAAATTTTGGGAAAAAACTAAAAAGATATTTGAGAAAGAAGCAGACAGAAGGGTTGCATTATGCATTTGAGGGTTATACTGTCAAACTGACTGAAGAACGAAATAACAACATAAAACATTGAAGGTAGCGTGGCTCATTGGCTGGTCAATTCCCATGATGCAAGGCAATTCCCATGATGCAAGTAAATAAAGTTGTAATACAATTTGCTGATAAGTTTGCCGTTTGTTCGAAATACATTTATTTTTAATTTTTATGTGTGCTTAGAATATCGTTTTTGTTTCGTGGTAATTGCCACTGTTGTGCTGGTTTACCATTGTAACCATGACCTTTGAGATGTAGTAACATATATTTCAAATCAAATGTATTTGTATAGCCCTTTTTACATGCAAGCATGTCACAGAGGGCTTCACATATTCCCATAGAACTGCCCCTCAACCAACCTAAACCCTCAAGGAAGACAAGGAAAAACTCCCAACAGGAGAAAAATTGAAGAAACTTTGGGAGGAGCAATTCAGAGAGGGATCCCCTCCTCCAGAGACGGTTGGTGAGAGAGAGGAGCAGAACACAGGCTAAACACAGTCATACAGTGTCAATGGGTTTTGAAACACCAAAATCCATTGTTCAACTTTATAGATGTAGGACAGGACCAGGAGACTCGCTGTTGGCCGTCATGGAGACTGGTTTCCGGTTGACGACCAGTTCCAGCATTGGCCGACCAACGACCAGGCAGGTGCTGACAGCTCAAACCCCCCCACACCACAGGGGATGTGTGTGTGCTGGGGGCAGAGAGGGGGCAGAGAGGGGAGAGCAGGGATTAGAGAATGCCAGGAGCAGCAAACAGTTGCAGTCATAATAGAATGAGATCCCCACCTGTCAAGTGTGGACTAGTGCAGCAATTTAACAAAGTAAAAAGGGGTATTTTGCATATATATATATATCAGTAATAGCTTCGATCAGCTGGCAGTCTGCAGTGTTACTTGGCAAGGGTATCCGTTCCCGTCAAGTGACGCAAGATCAGCAGCGTTTGAGGGGCCCTTAATTGGCATGGGGCCCTGGTGCGGCCGCACCCACGCTATCTCTGCTACTGCCCACCATATCAGTTCACTACTGCGGTTCATTTCAATCCCCAAAATGAGTTGCTCCAAATGCTCAACTCCGGCGAGGCACAACACGATTGACTGCCAGTTCAGTGTGGCAGGAAAGGTACATATAGCCTCCTTTCTTGAGAGAAACTTTACTAGCGTAAAGAAGACATTCCAATACTGTGTTGAGAGGAGTGTTATGCAATGATTATGTTTTAGTATAAAAAAAATAGGTAAAGATGCTGTGCAAAATGGTATGTGGAAAACTCCATAGGCCTAAGTGAATAGCAATAGAAACAGAAAGATGAAATAGAGGCTGTCTAGGTGTGATGTTGAAATGAGAGAGTGGTGATGAAAATAAAAGAAAGAAAGGAATAAGATTGAGTAAAGGAAAACCACAATTTTCGTCTTTAAAGTCAGAATCCGCAGGTAGGCAAACGGTGGCACATCGTTTTCTACAAATTATTTTCATTTATATACTATAGACATTTTTATATTGGGCAGGATTCTAAGACACTGTTACCACCCATCCTTCAGTCTCTTTACTCTGTTGCCTTCTGGCAGGCGTTACTGCAGCATCCGGTCTCGCACATGCAGACTGGACAACAGTTTCTATCCAAGGGCCATCAGGCTTCTGAATGGACATTGATATGGACATTGTTTCACTTCATACTAGTCACCTTACACACTGTCACTTTCAGCTACTGGTTGCACTATCAGTAATATTGCACTATTGTACTTCACTGTACTTAACTTAGTTAAGAATAGGTTTATAGGGTTAGCAATAGGTTATTATGTGTATTGAGGGTTACTGTATTATTTATATTTATCTGTATATTTAGGAGGTTTACGTATTCAAGCTTAGCATAGATGTAATTTATGTTCTTATAATTTGTGTACTTATATGTTATGTTATGCCAGGTGCTTGCGTTGTCTTGTCTTAAGAATTTCAGTGCCCAGTCTGACCTTGTGTTGATCTGTGCATCTGACAATAAAAGCCTTGAACTTGAACTTGGCCGGACAACCAAAAACAACCAAAGCTTAACCCTCATATACCCTGCTTTACTCCAGCATATTTAACATTCAAGTCCTACATTGTATGTTAAATTGAATACAGACAAGAATAAACTACTGTAATAAACAACCATCAAAGCAAAATTGTAACTTTTAAACTTTATCTAGATATGTAATTTGTAAAGTAATCTGAAAAAAAGAATGATTGATTATTAGTGATTTTGCATGTATGTTTAAAACAAAAATCCAATCAAGTATATTGCACATTAATGTACACCTCGTCAGGCATTATCCCTTACTAAACCTACAGCCATTGTCTTTCAATATGAAAGTAGCCTCGATAGAGACCTTGGTCTCAGTATGACCCCCTGTCAAAACAATGTTAAAAATAATGTTGAATAAATGTAATTCAAATTTAGATTTTAATTTGTACACAATGTCAAATGAATGGTGTTTACATTGAACTAGAACACCAAAGCCTATACAGCCAGCACCTGATTTGGCTCATGCTATACTCGGGTCTTATAAGACACCCGGTAGAGCTAGTTTATGTCTAGGTGTAGGGAGCCATATAAAATAAACCGCAAACACCGAATTTTAAAGAATAGGCTAAATATGTTTATTTTACAGCAACACTCAAGAGAACAAGAGGAAAAAAAACGAACGGTGCCAAAGAAAAGTAGGTCTAATTTATCAAAAAAAAGCCCTAACCACGTAAACCAGAAACAGCCCTAAATAAAATACGTGTACCACTCGTTTTAACTTGATTTGTAACAGAGATGTTACAACATGACGACACTGTACCATGGGCAGCTACCTATCCCCTCGTCACTGGGTGATGAACCAAATGAACCAAAAATCACTATACCGGGTAAAGTAGAATAAAACAGCAACAAAGTATAGCCTACATGTACGAACAGAAGTATTTGGAAAACAGGAAGAAAAAAAACGAAAGTTTCCGGTCACGCAGAACAGACACGGTATGAGTAACGAGTCGACTCACGAACGGAAGACAGGTCAAGTCTGAAAGAGAGACAGACAGACATCACAAGGACATGCGCACTGTGACAATGATTGGGGTTTGACCAGCCAATCACAAAGGGACACTTGATTAAAGAATGAGAGGGGGAGAAACAAGAGGGAGACAAAACCATAACACACACAACAATAAGGACACATACAAGTACAGGTGTGTCCGTAACATCAGGGCATGGCGTGACAGTAGGAGCAAAATATTTGCTACCTTGGAGGGGCGGTTCTAGGGGGGGTGGGGGCAGTGTCCCTGTGACAACAAGCTTGGACCCCCTTGTGGCCCCCCTACATGTAGAGTCTTAGTAATTATAAACATGGCATTTTGCCCGTTAATGTGTGAAGAGATGAAGAAAACTATTTGACAACAATAATGTTTCATGTAACTGGCCCCTCTGACAGTACAAATGGCCCCAGCTTGGCCCCCCCAGTTGAAATGGTCTAGAAACTCTCCTGCTACCTTCCTGTCTTTGTTTCGGAGAAAAGGCTACATCTTTTTCAAGTAGATTTTCAAGACGATCTTTGGAGGTCAACAGAAGCAGATGGTGTTTTCCACGCTCCCGTGAAGGTCTGCTCGGATTCGGGCTTCGAGCATGGCAGTATCCGATCTCCTCTTCATATGTGGCATGACTAAGGCATGCCCCAGCTTTCTCAGGTAGATTCGGCAACGTCAGCCATGTTTTGGAAAGTTCCAATTTGGAAAGTTCCCCATCCAGATGATGATCAACATCCACTATGTTCGTAATGAGGCCTGGACTTTGACGTCGGTCCATCCGTATGATCTTCTGTTCTCCATGTTGAAAAGAAGAACCCATGCTCCAGCCATGCCTGGCCAGGGACAAGGGCAGGAAAACAATCTGTTTTAAATGTTTTTATGTGTTTTGACGTGTGTTTGCTGCCGCAGATATTGCCATTGACACATCAGTTGATGCACTCAAACGCTTATGCCAGTACTCGACTAATCCAAAAGGTTCGGAGCTGTACATTTCTAATTCCAGGTGAAAAGTTCCTACGGTTGAAACGTTGACTTGCAAGTTGGGGGTCATGGTGTTTCCCAGCTGGTCCCATGGTGTTGTTTAGAGTTGTTCAAACGTCTGTTATTATTCCACCACCACAATTGACGTTGGATGAATAAAAGTGTCGGATGATAATTATTCCTTCTTTTGTTTCAACTCTTTCAGGTGTTCAACGATCCCATACATGGGCTTGTGCCAATGCACCCTCTGCTGGTCCGCATCATTGACACACCTCAGTTCCAGAGGCTTCGCTACATCAAGCAGCTTGGAGGGGTCTGCTACGTCTATTCTGGGGCGTCCCACACCCGCTTTGAACACTCCATAGGGTAGGACATTCAAATGATTTGGTGATACTGGATGATTTAGGTCTTGTTTTGTGCTTACTGCTAACTGTGTGTGTGTATTGGTCTAGAGTGAGTCACCTGGCAGGGAGACTGGTCAAGGAGCTGAAAGAGCAGCAGCCAGAACTTGAAATCACTTGCAGAGACTTCCTCTGTGTGCAGATTGCTGGCCTCTGCCACGACCTGGGTGAGGAAAACACACACACTCAACCTTGTACACTCACTATGAACTGAACTGCAGAGTTCCATTTCAAGGTGTGGCAGAAAGTGGTGAAGATGATATGTTGTTTTCACTCACTCTCTTTCCCACTGGGTCATACAAGACTCTTTCTGACTTGAATACGTTTTGGGCTCACCTGTGAGGAAGCTCATGTTATTTCTCAAGATATATTTAAACCCCTTTCTTTCACACACAAATACAAATACACTCATGTTTTTCCATCTTGAGTTAACAATCTCTCTTTCTCTACCTCCAACATATATTTTTTTTACCAGGACATGGCCCTTTCTCCCATTTGTTTGATGGGATGTTTATCCCCAAAGTCATTGTTGGAAGTACATGGAAGGTAAAAACAGTTCTGTCTCCCTTTCTCCATCAAAACCCCCCAACTCAATATTCATTATAATACACGGGCAAACATTTATGGGAATGCACTGGCTTTATTTGTGTATCCTGTTGTTGCCAACTGAATAGGTTCTTAAAGCCAGTGATTCACAAATGTTTAATAATGACTGAAGCAATTGCAAATATCTGGTCTTCTATACAAATTGGTTTAATGATTTCTGCATGATTATTTTAGGGCAGATATATTTGCATTCACAACAACAAAATGTGACCCATTTCAAGTTAGGACAGGGATCCAGCCCCATAATGCTAAACTGTTCAGGTGCAGGAAACCATTCTGCTGTGGATTCTCTGTATTTTGGTTGTCATGGTGAAGAACTGAATAAAAAAATACATTTGTCTTACAAATCTATGTCAGCAAGATGTGTGTATGTGCATATGGGTTCCACTTTGTTCACCAGAATCTTCTTTTCTTCAGCATGAGGATGCGTCCGTCGCCATGTTTGACTACCTTGTCTCCAACAATACATTGGAGATGGAGCAGCATGGTCTGGTCCTGCCTGAAGACCTGGACTTCATCAAGGAACAAATTACTGGACCGATTGACAAAACCCCTGGGAAGGTATCAGTGACAGCAGTCAGTTTTGTTACAATAAATGTTGTCAAAAATAGGAACACTTTAATGAATATTATGATGATAATACAAGTCCTGTCCAAGCTGGTAAATATTTAGTGATTTTATGTGAAAAACTTTTATAAACGGGGGTGCCTGTCTCTTCTCCTACTACTCCCTTCTTCCCCTCTCAAACACAAGGTTCCTATCCAGGAATACATAGGCTTGTTAATTATACAAGTTAACATGAGCCAAAACATGGTTGAATGGCCCTTAATTGAATTGGATCAGATTGATCGCTTTAAATGTTTAACGCCTCTTTATGCATGATTGATATAACTTATTTTGACTTCTTATTTAATGGCTTTGCTTGATTTAGTGGGTAACTGGGTGAACACAATATTACATGATGATATGTTTTCAATGTCCTTGGCTGTTTTAGCTGTATAAAACAGGAAATATCAACATTTTACAAACATTTGTTTTGGATGATTCTGGGTATTCTGAAATCGAATTGAGTATTTTTACTCAGTCCTCCAATAATGAGTGGGGAAACAAAGGCAACCACAAGACAAGGAGACGCAACACATTTAGGACTATTATTATAATGTCATTTATCACCCAAACACACTCACAAATTCTCTTCCACACGCAAAAGAAAACAGCACATGTATCAAAAATTAATGGTCTCTTACTATTACATTCTGTAGCTCAGTTTGATTGTAGCTCTCTATGACAGTACGACAGTTGACAGGTCAACTTTCACAATTTTTGATTTTGTTTGCACTCCATATCATTGTGTCAATTAAATCAACCTAATACCTAGTTAGCTATGTTCTATTATGTAGACATAACTTTCATAAATGAGTGACCTTTAAATTGAACTATGAACACATCTATTGCTCACTTTATTCAAAGTAGAGTGAAACACAACATATGAAGAGGCAACAGATTTAAGGGAAATTAAACAAGTGTAGGCTATCAGCTGGCTATTTTGCTAGACACACTGTCAGCCTAATTTGCCCATAATCAGTCTTAAGACACCCCACAGAGGTCATTGAGCATTGTTTTCTGCTGTTTCCAGTGGCCTTACAAAGGCAGACCAGTGGAGAAGTCTTTCCTGTATGATATCATAGCCAATAAAAGAAACGGTGTTGATGTTGATAAATGGGACTACTTTGCCAGGTATGTCATGCTTTCAACCACTTGTTTGTCAAAGTCGTTCATAGGTCTTTGAAATGGCATTCCTAAACACGTTCTTATCAATTGTCTTCTTTCAAACACACAGGGACTCCTACTACCTAGGTCTTCAGAGTAACTTTGACCATGACCGCTTTATCAAATTTGCCCGAGTCTGTAAGGTGGATGGGAAGTCTCAAATCTGTACCAGAGACAAGGTGCTACTTGTAGCCAGGCTAACCCTTTATGTTCAAATAGGGTATGACTTGTACAGGTTCACTGTACTGATGTGTCTCTCTCTCAACAGGAAGTGGACAACCTGTATGACATGTTCCACACCAGATTCAGCCTCCACAGACGAGCCTACCAGCACAAAGTGGTAGAAGCCATTCAGCTCATGTGAGTATTGTGCTGCAGGGGCTCACATACAGCTTCATGTGGGAAGTCAAATTTATAAATAGAGGGTGGAGACCACCGTTCAATCAATTAATATTAATAGAGCATGTTTAAATACAACCATGATTGAACAAAGTGCTGTACAAGAAGTAAAATAAAAGTTCACTCTTAGATGTAATTGCTACATTGTGACACAAATGTTTTCTTGTCACCTTCAATTTGATTTGGAAACCATCTCAGGTGACTTATCTGTCCTTGCCATGTACAACCTAAAGATCTAAAACAAAAGGGCCCGGGAACTCCTCGGGGTCCCCCAGGAAGAACTGGTGGAAGTGGCCGGGGAGAGGGAAGTCTGGGCCTCCCTGATTAGGTTGCTGCCCCCGCGACCCGACTCCTGGACAAGCGGCAGATGATGGATGGATGGAAAACAAAAGGGTGCTATTCAGATTATCCCTTCTGAGGAAAGCCATTGCAGTTTTTATACTTTTTATATGTTGGGGTACCTATAAAAGGGGGTAGGGATGTGTCTCATCTTGGACCTACAAGCCCTAAACAGTCACTTGACTGATGATTGATCAATATTTATTGAATGTTGATGCACTTAGCCCCTGTTACATTATGTAACAGGCAACTGGTTTACCTTCGTTGACCTGAATGATTTTCTTATATACCCTCCACACAGGAGAATTCTAAGTTTCCCCTAATGTGGGATTTAGGAACATGGAGTGTGGGGCCAACCTTATTTGGGCGCACTTTAGCCAATCACGCACTGGCCTGTGAGAGACTAAAAGTGCTCCTCCAGAGAGTCATGGCGACTGTACAGTGCTAAAAATGCAACTCACAGATACCTTTATGATAGCAAATGATGTTGATCAAGCCTGGTGTGAAGTCACATGCAGTTCCGTTTCAGTGTCCTGTTTCGGCTGTGTTGACTTTCTCACAGGAATTATTGGATCACACCATAAAAGTGTATTTAGCAGTAATTATGTCTTGTCATGTTGACTTAAATGCTACAGTAGTGGCTCAACAAACACATGCCAGTTGGTTCATGAAGGGTGTGATCTGGGGTTCAGTCATAATCTAACATAATCAAAAGTTTGTACACCACACCATGTGCACCATGATAATGAACTTGGTCTTCACCTAAATTGTGTACATATTTCATCCATCCAGTGTATAATGGATTTGTAAAGCTGTAGCTAACCCAGAACAATCTATTCCATTGATTGAGTTTTTACCTTAATATCTTCAGTAATTTGTATCTTAAATTCTACAATATATGTATCAATCCCATTATGTTGACTGATATGAATAATTCGATACACTTAAAAAAAGTCTTTCTTTGGTTCATTGTTAGTCTTTCAAGTGGACACAAACAGCCTTAAACAACGTTTTTTGAAAGATGGGCAAAGAACCTTTCTCTCAGTTCCCATTTCTATATTTTGTCCAGACTGTACATGGAGTCCAGGTTGTAATTGTAGTGTGAGTGTCTGCACTGGAGCCCAGACTGCTGCATGGCAGAGGACCAGAGGGACTTCCCTTTCAAAGGGAATCCCGTCAAGTCGCTGCTACACAGACATTGGACACATGGGATGTCAAAACTTGTTACAGTCGGTCAAATCCAGGCCAGTTATTAAAAGGACAAGCATATCCACATCAGTTCAGGACCGGGTTGGTCAGTAAAAGAACAACAGCAAGAGGCCTTAATTGTATTTTTCTAAAATATTAACAAGTATGTATAGACACTAGGGATGGGCATAATTAATCGACGATCGATTATCGATCATTAAGAATTTCGTCGATGACATTATTTGTTCATCGATAAAACTAATGAGTGTTCCGTTGCATAGTTGAGTCTTGAAGGAATGCAATGGATTTTGCTATGTGGCAGGATTTAAACATTTTACCAAACAAAGCCAATGTTTAGAGAAAAAAAACGCCACAAGCCTACTCAGTTACGAGTTTCCATGTATTTCAAAAGTAAACATGAAGAGGTCACGGCGAAGTGTGGCGTGAGACCATTTTGACTTAAAAATTACTTTGTTCATTGCCAACACTGCAAAGCTAAGTATAAATACAACTCCTCCACGACTCAAATGATGTAGCTACCACTTGAAGAACGTAGCTACATCCGACCCTGGTTAGCGGCGGTGCATCCTTCTCTCTGTGTTAGCACGGAGGAGCTGCGATGCACAACGAGCAGAGACAATTACCCAACGGATCTGCAAGTCCATCGAGATGGATGTTACCCTTAAGTATTATTGAGGGCAAAGGTTTTTATGAAGTTTTGTTAATTAGCCGGAAAAAAACTAGGGTCAGTTGTGTTTGAGCACGGCTTCTAGCTGTCGGCTCTGCTTCTATGAGTTACAGAAATAGTTGTTCTTCTTGTAATACAGATCTCAATGTGGAAACACGTTGTTTTTTCTATTTTCACTGCATTTTGATATAGCCTATAAATAGTGAATTTTAATATAAAAATGTTAATGATTAATCGAAAATCGATCGCTAATTGTCCCAACGATCGATTAAGACAATTTAGTCGAATGCCCATCCCTAATAGACACCCTTCTCAATTAGGCTACACTAAACAAGAACTTGCTATGGCCTACCATATAAATGCACAATTTCTAAAACTAAATGACTAATTATTATTATTGATAAGCCATTTTACTATGATTATGACCACGATTATGATTATTACTATTATTATTGTTATTATTATTATTATTATTATGGGAAGGCCTTAGCACTTGACCAGCTGAATAACTCCACTATAATAAAAAAATCTAAAATTAAATTAAAAAGTGTAATGCACACATAAAAACTACTTTAGTGACCTGAGACCTTTATATAATATTGCATATTTACAAAAACAATACCAAAGCCTGTTTAAGGAGAGCCTGCCCACTCCCTATTAAGCCCCATTGTACCGAATTTTGTTGCAGTTCCACCAGAGTTCCACTGGGAGTGATCGCGGTCGAGTGCAAAATGAATGGGAGTCTATGGAGCTAAACGGCTAAATTTGTCTCTTTCGCCTGATTGTCATTGATAAATCTCAGACTTGATTATAGTTTTTGCATGTTCAACATGGATTACAGGTCAAAAGTTGAATGAACGAGTACTTATGTCCTTTTGATTTCTTACAGGGTAAGTCATTGTTGCCCATAACACGCTAGCATTCTGCTAACGAATGTTGATTGGTTAGTGAAGGACTGACTACGACCAGAGATCCCGCTTGATGGCATCCGAAGCAGAACCAGAATGTCAGAGCATTAGCAACATTAGCAACAACATTAGCAAGCCAAAACTCTTTCTAGCATGTGTATTGACAGGGAGAGCCTAACCTGTCAGCTGTGTTGTCGATGCCTCGAGAGTAAAGTGGAAGTAACCAGAGCTTGCCGTCAAGCAGTAGCTCTGGTCGTAAGATGTGTATGACGTCAATGCCATTTTCAAAGGCTTTTTAGAACAGAAAGGCGACTTTAAAAAAATCTAACACCCAGTGGTGTGTATTTTTTTGCCTCCCCTTTCGATTTCAGAATTCAAATTACTAGACAAAAAATCATATCCTGAGAAAAGTGGATTTTGAGGGGTATAGCTCCATAGCTTCATTCTGCACTCGACCGTTAGCGCCCTCATATGGAACTTGAGTGGAACTGCAACCAGTTCAGAACCCGGAAGTTTCCCGAGAGTGGGAGTTCTCTCTTTATTATACATTCTCTGACAATACCATGCATGGACCAGAATGAATTGTCTTCAGCTGCGGTAACAGCCCGCCCATCCAGGCTACCCATAGGCCTACGTCAGAACCCAGGCTATAAGTGCCGGGCTTGACGTCAGCAATTTTTTTTAGAAATTCACTGCAAGCAATTATAAGTACGGTCAAACCATTTGGCGCGAAATCTAGAAGTCATCTTCAACATTACTATCAGATTACTCTCACCATAGATAATCGAGTACAGCAGACAATCAAAATGGATAGTCGAAAACGTCCAAGAGAGGATTTGCCGGTGGCTAATCATTTCAAAACACCAGAGAAGCGAGTGTCTGTTGTTTGGCGAAACAGAGACTTCATGCAGTGGGATGTTGAAGACACTTGCCGATACATGTGTCAGGAAGGACTCGGGTCATTGGAAGAGAGGTTCAGAGGTTGGTTTCTGATTCTACCTAGCCAGCATATCTATTAGCTTACACGCTTTTCTTATGTGGCTATACATTTTGACAGTGGCTCGGTGGCTAGCTAGCACAGCCTAGTCTGCTTATACCAACTATTTGGTCATGCACAATTGTTTGTGCTGTAGAAGGAACGGTTGGTTGTCATCCCAACTAATTTCTAGCATTGCAAGTTTAACCTCGCTAAAAGTGTCTCGTGTACGTCCATGACATTTGATACTTTGTAGCCTGCTTACGAGTTATAATATGAAGTCCGCTTGTTCAAACCGGCAGAAAAGCCTGCCGTTCAGTTTTCACCTGGCAAATCTAAAACGAGTGTGACTGTCTAATCTAAATGGGCAGGAGGGAGACCGCTATTTCAATGTCTTTCAAAACCCCTTTCATAACTTTCTCTAAACTGTTCTACGATCATTTGATCACTTAAACGATTGCCTACTATGGAAGGTGAAACACAACTCTGATCCAATCTGTTTTCTTAAAAGTGGTATCCTTACGTTTTCTTCGTTTGTTCCAATAGAGGAGAAGATCACAGGAGTAGGGCTACGCTATATTACTGAAACACAGCTGGAGAAGATGGGGATAAAGTAAGTGTGTTTTTGTTCGGCTTGCAATTCCTCCCATTAGCACTTTCACTAGTAGGCCTAATTTATATCAAGACAGCAGCAATATAAATTCAACAGAAAAGAAATGAATACTTCATTGATCTATGCATTTTGTGCTACTGCACAACCTAACATGTTTCAATACTTTGGATGATCAAATGTCAGAGAGCCCTGAGTCATGTTTTGTGTGTGTGTGTGCATGTGTGTGTGCACCACTGTTTCCCAGGTGGGTTGTGGTTGGTGAGCCACTTTAATGGATGGCAAGGCAGTGGTAATCCACATATGTGTTCAGTCTATAAGAAAACCAGCTGTACATGTACTGTCAAAGCCAAAGTCTTTTGAATTGTTGGATTGCAGTGCACTTGCTGAACAGTCAGACTGGGCCTAGTCTTTATCTGTATGTCAAGGATGTTTTAGCCTAGTTTCACTGTGTTTAGGTCTACATCTCATATCTCTTGCGTGGCATTGCCTCCCTTAGACCCCTTGGCACCAGACTGCAGGTCCTGCACAGCCTGCGGAAGCTCTGGCAGATAGTAGCCGAGACGATCAAGGTAACACCACGCACTTTCATTCTGCTTCCTCTTTCAAGGCCAGCAATAGAGGGAGGGGGGGGAGGGGGGAGTTGCAAGACTGGTCAGTCTACATGAGGGTGGCTCAGTTGGTGGTAGGAACAATAAAAAGGGTGTTGTGTATAGTTTTGAGGGTGAATCACCAAGGTCAAACATGCGCACAAACAGGGAAGAAGCTCATCATGACGTGTGTGGTTTATCTGGCGAACACATTACACTACCATGATTATTGTAAACCAGAGATAGAAAGCAAGAGGTGAGGAAGAAGGAGTACAAGGACAAGCCAGAGCTGAGGAGAAGGTCTCAGGAGATCAAGAATCCACAGAACAATGCATCACAATTCCTTCTATACACAAGTACAACCAATCAGACCAAATATTGACCCATACTTATCAACATATGACGAGCAATGCTACAGTAAGTAACACAATGGGGTGTGAGACCCATCCTGTTGGGACCCTGTTGAGCAACTCCAGATTTTAGCATATGAGAGGTGGGGGCAGGTTGACACCCAGCCTTACACCATGTACTCGCCACTGGGCAAATACAATAGCGTAGATTCAAGCCCCTAAAAAGGCCTCATTCTTGCTCGTAATAATTGCCCAGCCATAATTGCCCAGCCCTATCAGTTATTTCACCTCCTGTTACCTGTACCTTTGCTGATTTCCTGGTCAATCCTGAAGGCCCACTTTTAAAAGTATCTCAAAGAGAGACGTCATGCACAGGCGTAATCCATTTGTCACTGATTCAGTTCGAGAATTCAATACCTTTTATTTTATGAACTAATGCAAAGCTAAAATCGTAGTATTCTGGGATTTCAAAGTTGTTAGCTCCGATCATGAATTTGATAATTTGCCCAACCTTACTGGTTGTAGTAGTAGCAGTGATTTCTTATTCCCGACCCGTTTCAACCTTCAGGTGTTCAATGATCCCATACATGGGCATGTGGAGATGCACCCTTTGCTGGTCCGCATCATTGACACACCCCAGTTCCAGAGACTTCGCTTCATCAAGCAGCTTGGGGGGACCTACTTTGTCTTTCCCGGGGCGACCCATAACCGTTTTGAACACTCCATAGGGTAGGAAGGAGTTCATTTGTTTTAAAATGGGTATTTGATTTAGTTTGATGGTTGCTGTGTGCTTACTGTTAACTGGTTGTATGTGTTTGTGTCGGTCTAGAGTGGGCCACCTGGCAGGGCGACTGGTCCAGGAGCTGAATGATCGGCAGCCAGAACTTCTCATCTCTCGCAGAGACATCCTCTGTGTGCAGATCGCTGGCCTCTGCCACGACCTGGGTGAGGAAAACACACTCAATCAACCTTGTTCACTCTCCATGAACTGTAATGACTGCACTCACTTGAGTGAACCCAATTTGGCCAACCCTTCGACTAATGTGGCACGCAGCTCACCCTTGATGCTTCCTAGTGGCTCCTGATCTTCAGGAGATTTGACCAACACGTCTCCAAGCATTGGGGCTCGTCAGCAGACCCCTACAGGCTCTTTCTTCCCCCTCACTTGACTTCTCCAACGTTGCCTTCTCCATCCTCTTGTTCCTATATGACACACCCTCTGACACCCGGTCACAGTGTGCACTTCAGGTCAAGGAAAAGCGGCTATTTTGGGGGCATCAGCTTGGATCCAACTATTCGGGTTTAGAACAATGTGTTTTTGGTAAAAATGCTCAGAACAGTTCGGAATTGGGTGCGTCGAATGGAACGGAACCCTGTCCGTGGGAGGAAAGGGCTGACACAAGCAGTGCTGTGGTGAGAGATGGACAGGATACATTTCTGCTAGTGCTCATTCAGAAAGTGAAAGCATGGGATTGAATGCTTATCTTGGTCCTGTACTCTGTGTTTGAGGTCAAAAGAATATAATTACCATATGGTTCAAGTTCAGACTGTTTTGGATTAACTGTTAATTATAACATGTGCCCCATGTTAGGATTCCAAAATTCTTGGACAGTTGGATTGTTTTCCATAATTGAGCTTACCGGTGATTGTTTTGCTGAGCCTGTTGAAATGGGTTTAGTCTGGACTTTAATAGCTTTTATAGCTTTCATTTGAGTTTTATGACTTTATGACTGAGAATTATGAATTTGTATCATCATGCTGTGTTTCCCATGTTGTTATATCACTTCATGTCACCATGGCAAAAACAAAGCCTTGAATCAGGACTAGACACAAGGTATACTATAAGCCTTAACAACGCAAATGAATACACCTGCAGCCTAATATTGACATTCTCAACTCGACAAATAGCCTGGAATATGGGTAACATATACAGTGCCCTCCAAAAGTATTGGAACAGTGAGGCCAATTCCTTTATTTTTGCTGTAGACTGAAAACATTTGGGCTTGACATCAAACGATGAATGTGAAACCAGAGATCAACGTTTCAGCTTTTATTTCCAGGTATTTACATCAGGATCTGATGCACAAATTAGAAAATATCACCTTTTTGTTCGAACCCACCCATTTGTCACGTGAGCAAAAGTATTGGAACATGTGACTGACAGGTGTGTTTTGTTGCCCAGGTGTGTCCTATTACATACATTATTCAATCAATAAATACCACTGAATGTCTACACTCAGGTTCAGATTGGGTAAGATAGGTTTTGTCTATGCAGACTGTATTCAGAGGTGAAAACAACATGAAAACCAGAGCGCTGTCTTTGGGTGAAAAACAAGCAATTGTGAGTCTTAGAGAAGATGGAAAATCAATCAGAGCCATTGCAGAAACATTGGCCATAGCCAGTACAACCATTTGGAATGTCCTGAAGAAGAAGAAAACTACTGGTGTACTAAGTAACAGACGTCGAACAGGTAGACCAAGGAAAACATCAGCAGTTGATGACAGAAACATTGTGAGAGCTGTAAAGAAAGACCCTAAAACAACTGTTAGTGAGATCAGCAACAACCTCCAGATTGCAGGAGTGAAGGTATCACTATCTACTGTTCGCAGAAGACTTCATGAACAAAAGTACAAGGGCTACACCAGAAGATGCAAACCACTCATTAGCAAGAAGAATAGGAAGGCCAGGCTGGAATTTGCCAAAAAGTACAGAGATGAACCTCAAAAATTCTGGGACAAAGTTTTATGGACTGATGAGACAAAGATTAACTTTTACCAAAGTGATGGAAAGGCTAAAGTTTGGAGAAAGAAAGGAACTGCTCATGATCCCAAACAAACAAGCTCATCTGTGAAACACGGTGGAGGTAATGTCATGGCTTGGGCTTGCATGGCTTCTTCTGGGACGGGCTCATTAATCTTCATTGAGGATGTAACACATGATGGCAGCAGCAAAATGAACTCGGAAGTCTACAGAAACATTTTGTTTGCCAATTTAAGGAAAGATGCAACCAAACTGATTGGCAGAGCCTTCATCATGCAGCAAGATAACGACCCAAAACACACTGCCAAAACAACAAAGGAGTTCATCAGGGGCAAGAAATGGAAGGTATTAGACTGGCCAAGTCAATCTCCAGACTTAAACCCTATAGAGCATGCATTTTACCTGCTTAAGAGGAGACTGAAGGGAGGAACCCCACAAAACAAACAACAACTGAAAGAGGCTGCAGTGAAAGCCTGGGAAAGCATCAAAAAGGAAGAATGCAAAAGTTTGGTGACGTCAATGGGTCACAGACTTGCTGCAGTTATTGAAAGCAAAGGATTTGCAACTAAATATTAAGTCTTATTCACTTAAATATGTTTTAAGTATATCTGTTCCAATACTTTTGATCACATGACAAATGGGTGGATTCAAACAAAATGTGATATTTTCTTAGTTGTGCATCAGATCCTGATGTAAATACCTGGAAATAAAAGCTGAAACGTTGATCTCTGGTCTCACGTTCATTATTTGATGTCAAGCCCAAATGTTTTCAGTCTACAGCAAAAATAAAGGAATTCGCCTCACTGTTCCAATACTTTTGGAGGGCACTGTATAAGAATGTGTGTAAAAGGTGCTTGACTTGCCATGTGGTTCAGCTGAAACAGGAGGGAATCACCTACATTTAAGCTAATCGTCTGCACTTACCTTATAGTTTTTTTTTGTCAAATCAAGACAGAATATAAAACATTTAAAAAAAACTACATTTTAACTGAATTACACCGCCCCCCCCTTTTCTTTGTTTTGACATCCCAGCCTTTTTTTTTATGCATATACAGGACATGGCCCATTTTCCCACATGTTCGACGGGATGTTCATCCCTAAAGTCCGTCCAGAAACCAAATGGAAGGTAAAGGGATTTTGTCCATTAAGACTCTGAAAAGCAACATTGGGTGTGTTTTTTCCCCCACAATACTTTCATTCAGAAAGTACATACACACAGACAAATACAAACAATTGAGGGCAAGCAGTCCTCAACACCCATTATGACATTGTGTCCTAGCCTTTGTACAAACATGCTTTGTAAACTCCATAGCTTTCAGAGTCCACTGTTTCCAAGATAATATATACGCTCTCTGTCTGTCTGTCTCTGTGTGTGTGTGTGTATATATGTACAACATTTTATATTTTTCTTTTTATAGTCTGCAAATATGTACAGGTGCAGAACAGCAACAATAACTATTGGAAATGTGGAGTTATTATTACAGCCCTTGGTGATAAGAGATAGATAAACATGAGTTACGATCACATGTACGACAAATGTGACTCACATTATTAAATAAATGAAGATTGTGTAGGGCACTTGAGAAAAGAAGGATTGCCTTTTTATGTACGTTTGAGGGTGGGGCAGTGTACCTGTGCTTTTTCAAAACGTTGTTGTGCTCTGCAGCATGAGATGGCTTCCCTGGCCATGTTCGACCACTTGGTGCACAAGAATGAACTGGCTGAAGTGATGGAGCAGCATGGTCTGGTTCTGCCTGAAGACCTGGACTTCATCAAGGAACAAATCGCTGGACCGACGGACAAAACCACAGGGGCATCGGTGAGATCCAATGAAAACATCCAAGGTTGACTTAAAAGCTGATTTGAAATGTGTTTTTATGCTCGTTGTTATGAAAGCTCCTTATGCCTTTCGACTCCCATTCCCAGTGGCCTTACAAAGGGAGACAAGAAGAGAAATCCTTCCTTTATGAGATTGTAGCCAACAAGAGAAACGGCATCGATGTTGACAAATGGGACTACTTTGCCCGGTAAATTCAACCACAAACAAAATATCTGTTCTTCAGCATAATTAACCATGCTGTAACACATTTTCCTCTCTTTCTATTTCTGACACATACACACAGGGACTGCTACCACCTGGGCATTCAAAATAACTTTGACTACCACCGCTTTCTGAAGTTTGCCCGAGTGTGTGAGGTGGACGGGAAGAAGCACATCTGCACCAGAGATAAGGTGCTAACTGTAGCCTGGCTAACCCTCAACCTTCAAACTGCTTATGACATCCTATTTAAAGTGTGTTAACTGTACCCTTGATGTTTTCCCTTCAACAGGAAGTAGGTAACCTCTATGACATGTTCCACACCAGGAACTGCCTGCACAGACGGGCCTACCAGCACAAAGTGGGCAACATCATTGAGACTATGTGAGTACTGGATCTGTAAATGCCTACCAGGATAAACGGGAAGATGTGTGTAAAAATATGTATATACAAATAAAGCACGTTTGAAAAGAATATAATCATTTGCAAGGATAAAGTCCCTAAGGTGGTACATGTCCCACATGCATGAAGACTTAAAAAGAGGATCTTTCTCTTCTAGTTACATTTACATTTAGTCATTTAGCAGACGCTCTTAGTTAGTAGTCAGCTACCTTTTCTTCAGACTATGATGGAATGCACTGGCTTTTGAGCAACAGCAGTGTTACGATGTGTTCTCCCCAAAGACGAGGACAACTCAGTCCAAATATTGTCCGCTTCCTCCACAATCCCTTAGACCACTTGTCCTGCCTAAGGAAAGGCTCTCCATAATGCCATGAAACCAGCTTCAACTCAGTACCTGACGTCTTTCCAGAGTGCTCAAGAGACCGTGTGTGTGTGTGTTCAGGATCACTGAGGCCTTCATCAAAGCAGACCCACACATCCAGGTCAAAGGCTCTGAAGGACAGCTTTTCACCATCTCCACAGCCATAGACGATATGGAGGCCTACTCTAAACTTACTGGTAGAGTGAGGTTTTTTTCCAAATGTTTTAATCAAAGAAACCCACAGTTTAAGGATAACTGCATGGTTTGCTGCCCTTGGCGGAATATTTTGATAAGGATGTCATATTCCCTTCCCCCTGTTTTACGCTGGCTTCTTTTTTTGACCCCTCTTTTTTTTTTCTTTCTCTCATGTAGACCATGTGTTTGAGCAGATCCTCCACTCCTCCTCTCCTGAGCTGGCTGAGGCAAGAGAGATCCTAGAGAACATCACCTGCCGACGTCTCTACAAGTGTGTGGGCCAGACTCAGGCTGAGAAACACCTGGAGATCTCACAGGTGTGTGTGTGTGTGTGTTTGACTGTATAGCTGGTTGCACAGATGTTTAGAATCCCTGTTGAGCTGAAATACCTCGTTTCGAATAAACACCAAAGTTGTCAAAAGTAAGAAAGTTAAGAATATTTCTTTAATCTTTTGTTTTCCATATTTTTCTAGAAGGTAGAAAATTATACATGACATTTTCTTTGCCAGACAAACTTTACTTGAGTTCCCATCCCATGTCTACGACTGTAAAACTGGGAAGTCAAGAGGTATAACCAATTATCAGGGTTTTTCCTGCATAGAGAAAAAGAAAGATAGAGGGCACACGCCTAAGCCGCTTTCCTGAGAGCCTATGACAATGCAATGCATGTCAGCGAATATGTTCTCAATAGTATGTTTCAAGTACGCTACAGCCGAACCCTCGTTCTGTTTCGATCAATAGTAATCGAGTTTATAAGCGTGTCTCCTTGTCTGATCAATACGCAACGAGGTGTGCGAATGGACAGAGCGGCCACTAAACTGTCGTTCCGCTGCGAGGGCCAGCCCGACGTGCACGAATACACCTGTACAAATGCAAATTAAATTTCCACTCAAAATGCTGGCAAAAGTTTGATTAACGATTTCCAGCAGCCTCCATTGGTGTTCTTAACCTGGAATTATAATATATAGTGTAGGCACGAAGAAAATAAAAGGAAATTTCTACCTGGTAATAAATACATTGAGAGCACCGAAGACCCATTTTGACCCAGGATAAACCCTGCAATTATGTATATTATGAAACCATCCAGCAAATGATTTTGCCCACGAAAGTCACACACTTCTGTCTGGCAGGAAGTCCTCCTGAAGTGGGCTGACCAGGTGGCAAGATCCAGGCCTCAGATGGACCCAGCTGCTGGTCTGCAACCAGAGGACTTAGTAGTTAATGTGAGTGTCCAGTCTGTGTGTGTCAAGTTTTAAAAGCAGACCAATCTATCTGCTTCACAGCAGTTTATTCAACACCCAGTACCAGGTACCCAGTTTGCATTTTGATTGGTGGAAGTAATGTGCTTGGACAGATGTTATGCAAGCTTATTACACAGCTTTTGTTGAATGCTCAATTCTGGTCTCCTCCAGTCTTATTTCTGAATTGCAGACCCCCGCTATGAATGACAAATTGTTGCTATGGACGCAGTTCTGAAGAGCTATACTCTGAATCGAATCAATCCACAGACAAAAGTCCATTGCATTATATGACGCCCTTCTTCTGTGTCAGGTCATCAACATGGACTACGGGATGAAGGAGAAGAACCCAATCAATAATGTGCGCTTCTACTGCAAGAACGACCCCACCAAAGCCATTCAAATACGCAAGAATCAGGTACGAATCATATTGCCATTTCTAAAACCACTCAATTTGATGAACTTCCTCCTGGCCAAAAACTGGTCTGCAAACCTGAAATATGACATATTTCCATTCCTATTATAAAACGCCTTTCTAATCCACACAACTCTGCAAGCTGTGTATTCCTACCAAGAGGAGGCTTAGCTGTCTGAAAAAAATAAAATAAATAAAGTTTTTGGGCACTCGGCCTCTAACTTTTTGCAGCTCATACTCTAGTGGCCCAAATGCAAGCTGTCCCCGTTAACTATTTAATATTTTCAAAGCGCTATATAGCAAACCTTATTCCCACAGTCATCAACTTACTTCTGTCATTTTTATCATTTTCATTCCACCTCAGGTGCATTTTTCATAGTGTCCACATAGACATAGAGTAGGCTCAGCCTGTTATGGGTATGGCAGTGTCTCAAGTACAGTGGCATAAAATGAAAAAAAGAAATGTACTCCTAGACAGTTTTCAACAATTGTCTTGTCATCTCCCAAGTGTTATCTTGGCTGAATATTGTTCAGGTTAATTTGTCATATGCACATTAGCAGAGTTATTGGTATTGAAATGTTGGATTTTCAAGTTTCCCCAGCCCGGAAAATTACAACCCCTCCCTGTCGTTTCACATTGATTCATCCAGTACACATCCAGTACACATCCAGTACACATCCAGTACACATCCAGTTTACATGCTTTAGTTTAGTTATACAAAATATGGTTAGAACAGCGAGTCAGCAGAACCTCCTCTCTGCCCAGGTGTCCAAGCTCCTGCCTGAGAGGTTTGCAGAGCAACTCATCCGGGTCTACTGTAAGAAGACTGATGAGAGGAGCGTGGAGGCTGCAAAGAAGCACTTTGTCCAATGGTGCATGGACATGAACTTCTCCAAACCACAGGTGGGTGAGGCAGTCCAGACAATTCCATTGTATTTAACCTTAACCCTCTACATGTACTACTTGTAATCTTTACAAATCCTCCGATAACCACTCCAAATACAACACATGCTGTTAAACCCTGTGGATGGAAGTTGAACTTGTTGTAGTCTTAGTGGAAAGTCGATTCCAGAATGTGACATCACTGCTGAAAACTAAAGAGACACTCACCTGAAAATTAAGCAGCTCTTCAACCGCCAGTCATTGTACCATATGCCTGCAGCAGACCAGCCACTGTTCGCCTCTAAACGTTTTTACTCTTTTTGTGTGTGTGTGGCATGTAGAAATCAGTGGTTTTGTGGCTTCAGTAGTTGGACAAACGTTTGAACGTCTGCTAATTGAATAAATGAATGCCATGAATTCAGCCTGGAACTGAAATTCTGTCTCTTACGATTGTGCAGGACGGAGATGTGATAGCGCCTGAACTTACCCCTTTGAAAGCAAGCTGGGCCAACCATTATGGTGAAGAAGATGATGATGAAGGTGATGAAGGTCACAGCCGGGGAGGAAATACCTCGACTAGCATGAACGGACAGCAGGAGAAATTTAGGTCTCGACTCTTTTAAGTCTACCTTGTTTGTTACAGTTGCTTTTCTGTAAAAGGTAAAGCACTTCTAAAATCTTTTATTTCCATTTTATCATTTTACTTTCAGATATTTTTCAGTTGGCATGTTTTCAATGTCAATGTATCATTGCGTTATATAATGCCTTTATTCAGAATGATCATGGAATCAATATAAAAATATACCTCAGGTGAGCTCTGAGCTTTCGTGTCACCAAACATATTCTAGCTTTTTCTAATGTGAATGTGTTGGTGCACAAGGATCCTCCATCTTTAATATGACAGCCAAGGTTAAGATCTGATCCATCACGGTGAAAGTTACACTTAAAATCCTTTTGGACAATAATGTTAAATATACTGTCTGTTCTGTTTTCTAAAAGCTGAATGTATATTTATTTTGGAAGGTTTGCAGTAAATGATGTGTACATAAATGTATGCAGAACATCTTTCTTCAGGGCATTGTCAATATTTTGTTAACATTTCAAATGCCATTATTGTTGTCATCTAAGTTATCAGTCCCCCCCACCACATCGCACTTTCTCCCTTGCAAATAGAATTATGGGTTTGAGCAACATAGTTACAAATGGGTCAAATGCATGCTGTTTGTGATTAGGATTTGAAATTAAGACTTGTTATCTTTAGTGTATAAATTTGTGCAACTACATAGTGAACCAATAGTTATGTTTTAAAGATGATGTTACTATGGGGATTCTGTGTAGATCTAGATGATACACAGGAGTAAAGTGCTATTTAAAGTTTTCAATATTTTGCTGACTGCATGTGGGTTCCATTTACCAAATGTTATTGACATGTATTACCTTTTACCTGGTTTATGTGTTTGCTGTGCTAAGTTTTCTACTATATTTACACTTTAACTTGACCATATCTATTATTACCAGTTATGAAGTACTATTCATAACTGGAGTTTGGAGTACAATTCAAAAAGCCTAATGGCTGTGTACCTACTTTACCAAAGCAATATCTTTCCTAGAGCCAAACCCTAAAAGACTATGTTCTGTAATGCTGTGTCAATTTTGTAGTGGCCATTGATGTTGGAAACAGTATGTTTTGTCTCGTCATTTGGAAAATGAATCTGATGTAGCTGACTCCTGCATATAAAATATGTCTTTCTCTCATTTGACTTTCATTTTCATTTTATTAGTGTTACTTGTAGTTCATATTTCCCAACAGCAACTTGAAACAATCTCTCCACTGTTGTATAAAGTAATGTTCTTACTGGAAAGCACAGCATTCTAATTCAGGGGGACCAGAGGATTGGGGTCACTGACTGATCAGAGAAGTGCAGAGGCCATCGCAGCACTTTGTCCCATGATGCAACAACAAAACCTTTTCTAATACCATGAGGATGAGGGAAGAGATGACTATACATCTGGTACATATTTTTGAGAAAGAAAAAAACCCACACTGGACGCAATATCAAGAGTCTTCATATTCCACAATGGATAAAATGTATTTATACTGTAACTGTAACACTATAACACGATAACACTAGTTTGGCTTATGAGAAACATTACCTTTCCAGATTCTAATATCTCAGCAACATCTACTTTTTTTGTTGAAAAGAGGACAATCTACTTTATCATAGATTGACGCAGAAATTGTGTTTAGTCTTTCTTGTACTGTATGAGAAATGTATTTATGTTATCCAGAATGTAACATCCTAGCTGAAACAACTGAGGTGACACTCACCTGAGATAACACTGGTCCCATTTTCATCTATGGAGATTTTGAATTAATTTCACCAACATTTGAATTTCAATAGCTCCTTGGTCATGTGACATGCAAGGTTCAGAGGAAGCATGACCTAGCGTAATTGTTTGCCAAATTAATGCAAAATCACCTGAGATGAAAATGGGACCAACAGAAAGGATTGCTATAGGCAAGGGGTGTTCAATCTTGGTCCTCGGGATCGGTTGTCCTGTATGTTTTAGATGTTTTCCTGATCCAGCACACCTGATTCAACTGAATGGTTGTTATCAGGCTTCCACAGCGCTTGATAACAACATA
This sequence comes from Hypomesus transpacificus, assembly GCF_021917145.1. Classification (NCBI taxonomy): domain Eukaryota; kingdom Metazoa; phylum Chordata; class Actinopteri; order Osmeriformes; family Osmeridae; genus Hypomesus; species Hypomesus transpacificus. Next base: position 13,240,135 of record NC_061077.1, read on the forward strand.
GATTTTAATCAGATGAGCTGGATTAGGGAAACGTCTAAAGCAGGGGTGTTCAATCCTGGCCCTCGGGGTCCGCTGTCCTGTATGTTCTAGATGTTTTCCTGATCCAGCACACCTGAATCAAATGAATGGGTTGTTATCAAGCTCTGTGGAAGCCTGATAGCAACCATTCATTTGAATATCGACACAGATATCAAACCTGACCTCTTTTGTGCCACCACCGTTGTCACTGCTCATCTGGCCAAAGGTTATTATGTGCTGAAACATCAAATGTACATCAGCAATGTGACAGTGTGCATAATTTACTAGGGATGCACATAATATCTGCACTTCATCGGTATCGGCAGGTAAAAGCTTCAAAACGTAATTATCGGCATCTGCAGATATGAAACGTATGCCGATGTACCTGGCCGATAAAGTGACGTGCAAATTATGCGCACGCGAAGCAAATGTTTAATTAAGCAAGCCTGTCACGTTGTGCCTAACAGCCCCTTACCTGTTCTAAAATCAGCGCAAAACACGGACTTGCGGGCCTTATTGCTTTTCTAAAACTGTTATTACAAATATTTGATATATATGGGTCAATCCTGAAATTGCCAGGGCGGGCTTTATACGATGATGGACAGATGATCAACAGCTCTGACAGGTGTGCATTGTCAGAGCGATGGCATCGTCTGTAGACCTGTTGGACCGGTATGCAAAATGCATTGGGTCCAGGGTGGGGGGCAGCGAGGAGCAGAGGAATGATTTGACTAGCCGCTCGAAGCACTTCATGATGACAGAGGTCAGTGCTATCGGGCAATAGTGGTTCATACATGTGACCTTGGTGTTCTTGGGCACAGGGATAATGGTGGTCATCTTGAAGCAGGTGGGGGGTACAGACAGGCTGAGGGAGAGGTGGAAGACGTCACTGAAGACCCCTGCTAGCTGGTCAGCACAGCCCAAGGGCCCTACCTGATACACCGTCTGGGCCAGGAGCCTTGCGAGGGTTGATCTGCGCTGCCTCACCTCAGCTGCAGTTAGTGTAGGATAATGTAGGAAATATGTGTTGGGCTGGTTGACCTCTCAGACTGTCTGCCTGAGAGAAATTGATACACTAGTATCATGTTGTACCAGTGTAGGTGTGGAATACAAGGACTTGTGTCTATGAGACCAAATGGCCATTGTTCTGATGTTTTAGGCTCAGACAGTTGCGAGAATTGATCATTATATTGTTCTGGGGATTTCTCAAGTATGGTAGTTTTATTGATCATCTCATGTATAAATTGTCCCCTAACAAACACTACTGGGTCTATTAATAAAAATCTCCATGTAACTACAGTCTACAGCATTTTCCTTGGGTGTAGACTGTGCCCCCACCACAATTGCATACTATACAAATGAATAGAATAGATCTTTATTGTCATTGTCACAGGTACAAAGAAATTAAAGTGCTTCCAATCAGTGGATCATTCATTGATTTAAAAATCAGTAAAAAGGATAAAATTACTAAAGTGCTAAAATTACTCAAATAAATATACGTAAGACTGTACCGTAAACAACCACACACAGTCATTACATAATACATAACATTGTGCACATTATGTTTTGCCAGCAGCAACAGTGGTTATTGCAGTTGGATAGACACTGTTTTAGTCTGTTTGTCCTTGCCTTGATTGATATGTATCGTCTGCCTGAAGGCAACATTTCAAACAGGGAGTGCCCAGGAGTGTGAAGTGTCTTTTATGATGTTCTGCGCATTTTTGAGACAACAGGATCTGTGTAGGTGTTCCAGTGCGGGGAGAGGGCAGCCAACAATGCTGTTTATGACCCTCTGAGCCACTGTACAGCTGGTATACCAAATACATATGCAGTATGTGAGGATGCTTTCAATGGAGGCTCGGTAGAAGGACACCAGCAGTCTTTGTGTGATGTTATTCCTCCTGAGTGTCCTCGGGAAGTTGTCAGAAGTATTAATCTATCAAGCATTGCACAGTCAGTCGGTGAACAAGTTTAAGAAAGCTTTATTGCTTGCGGCCGGCCCACAAGGAGACAAAACATCACACCCCATTGTGCTACAAGTTTGTCCGCTACCATGTTGCGCTAGCTAGCTATTTAAGCAGAACCGCTCTTTACAGTCATTGGTTAAGACAAAGGCATGCAAATGTTCCATTGCTCTTCTTCATTGGCTCCTTGCATAGACCTGGCGCGCGTGTGTACGTGTTTGAGTGTGTGCGTGCCTTTTGACCCCTGTAAGCTTGACCACATGATTCACCCAACACAGATAAGGCCAGACATCTTTTATGGCCTCTCCAGTAAGAGAGAGTGGTCAGCCCAGGTCACCTTGTTTACGTATGCCTCATGTTACCCAAAGTCCAGATTTGGGGGTAGGCTTCTCTCTACACACAAGGAATGCTGAACACAGAATCATTCTTATACAGGATAAATGTGTTAAAAATGTGTAAACATCTTCAATTTCTCCAACAGAAGTACAGTCTCTGCTGGGTCTTTTTCAGCAGCTCAGAGGTGTTCACACTCCAGGATGGGTTGTCCTGTATCTGGACCCCCAAGAAGCGGAAGTCCCGCCACCCTCTCCACACTTCACTCCTCACACGTGAAGTGTAACAAGTTTACTTTGTACGCTGTGTTGGTTGACTGTGACGGCACAGAGCACTGCCCAGCTTCTACGTCCTAATCCGTGCACGCCATTTTCAAGTAGCAGCGCACAGCCTGGTGAGCAGCAGAGGTGGATAATGTCAGTCGTCCTGCTGCGCGGAGGTCATCCATGTACCTGCAGTAATGAAAAACAGGACACAAATTTGGAACTACAGTCAAATAGTAGCCTTTGCCTCAGATAGGACAGAGGGGAGCGACAGGACACAAGTGTGAGAGAGTGTGCCCTAGCCAGCTGCAACAAGGGTAAGGGCACCATCACAAACTGTTTAATGACAAACATTTTGCATATTCGGAATGGATAGCCAATAACTTGTCATGCAACACCATAACCATTTATTGGCCCTTATTGTTAGAACTAAGCTAAGGAAAATGCAAGTTCCATTGTGTAGTCATTGCCATGGTGATTGTTTTGTTAAGGTCTCAAGGCATAAACATTTTATTTTTGGCGTTCTTGGTGACTTGTGTTCTTGGAATGGAACTGTACTTGGGCAATGAAAGATGACGTCAAAACAAACACAAGAACAAAAAAAGAACACAAGAACGGAAAACAACGTGGATAGATAAACAGCCTTTGTCTTTCTTGTCCTCATCTTATGTTACAGCGAGTATCTTGTCAGTTTTTCCGTTTTGATGAATAAACCTTGTTTTGACGTAATGTCTGGCTACTCTCCTGCGTTTAGTTATTACGCCACCGCACCACGTAACAGAAGGACAAGACCAAGCTTGGACCCAGCGGAGAGTTCCGGCAACCCTTTCATATGGATCCGTCTTGCCTTCGGTGGACTCCGAAGTCTGCAGTGGAAGGTCCACCCCAAGACCTGGCTCCTACCCCGGCTCCAGACCCAGCCCGAACCCCCACTCCAGCCTCTGTCCTGCCCTGTGGCCCTGGCTTAGTCCTGCCCTGTGCGCCCGCCTCATCTTGAGGTTGTGCCGCCCAGCGCCCAGATGACCGAGGTTGAGCCGCCCAGAACCCAGACCATCGAGGCTGTTCCTGCCGGGGAGTCTCGGCTGCCTGCCGCCGGTACCCAGTCCTGTCCTGTGCCCCTGCCTCCTTCTTGTCCTGTGCCCCTGCCTCTTTCCTGTCCTGTGCCCCTGCCGCTGCCCAGTATGCAGACGACTGAGCCTGTCCCTGCCGAGACTTCTGGCTGCCACCTTCCCCGCCCCTGTGTCCGCACTCCCAAGCTCCCCCTCGTACGCGCTCCCAGGCGCCACCCCGGCCAAAAGGAGTCCTGGCAGCCGCCTCTTAGGTTGTGCACGGCCTCTCCACCGTCTCCTGTGCCCGTTCTGCCCCATCCTGTCTTGTTTAGGCCAATGGAAAATAAAGTTTCTTTAATCCATGGCCTACTATTAATGACATTTCAATACATTGTAACCATTCTTGAAATAAATGTATTAGGTTATGTTTGTAGCATGTAGTAAAAGAACAGTAAACAATGTAATATTTATGGATTACTTAAAATGGTATTCAAAGACATTCGGAGGTGTTGGCTAATGATCATCTACAGATGGGAGTGTCCTCCTCATTACTGCATAAAAGCACACTTACATCTCTACCTGGCGTTAGTCTTGAAAATTCAGTTACCTCACCACATCAGTTCACTAGTGCCGTTTATTTCATTCCCCAAAATGAGTTGCTCCAAATGCTCAACTCCGACTGACTGCCAGTTCAATGTGCAGGGAAAGGTAAATATAGCCTTCTTTCTTCAGAGGAACTTGACAGTTTTAGCGTAAACAAACCAATCCAATATATTGTGTTGAGGAGTCTTATGCAATGATTATGTTTTAGTATTTTTTTTTATGAATAGGTAAAAATGCTGTGCAAAATGATATGTGGAAAACCCTATAGGTCTATGTGAAGTTTGTTTCAATAGCAACAGAAAGATGAATTAGAGGCTGTCTGGATGTGATTTTGAAATTAGAGGGTGGTGATGGAAATAAACGAGACAAAGGAATAAGATTGATTAGAGGGAAACAATCTTTGTCTTTAAAGTCAGAATCTGCAGGTAGGTAAACGGTGGCACACAGGAGGCTACAAATGATTTTCACTGATATTGTAGAAGTTTTTATATTGGCCAAACAACCAAAACTAAGCCCCTTGACAGAGGCGTTGTTAGACTAGGCTATATAAACTCCCCTTGCCTAACCCACTATATAGTTCAGGCACGCAAGTTTGATATCAGCTTTGGCTGGGACATCAATAGTTAATGTGAGCGCTCACATTTATTTGCATTAATTTGAGTTTTTTTGAGCTTCATGTAATATTGTTTTTATGTTTTAGTCAAAATAAGATGATCGGTAGGCCTATCTTTTAGAAACTATCTTTAGTTTTGTAATGTTTTCTTAGCCTACCTCAATTCTGACTTGTGTACTTCTGTATGCGTGCTGCAGTGGCTATCTGGCAAGCTCAGAAGAGGGCGCTGACATGGAATTCTGCGTGCATCGGTTTGTGTTTTCGGTTAAACACATTTACAAGGGTTGATTGGGATACTGCATTTATTTTTTCCAGGATTATCAATCTAAATTATTGACTAATAAAGTAAATTGTTAAAACTCAAACTTTAGATTTTACTGGGACACAGAAGATTTATACTGGGGCTCGTACTCCAGTAAAAAGGGTCTATTGACGCCCCTGCCCCTTGATCTGATTGGAGAGTATATCACCAAATATGCTGAATTTGCAGGTATTTGACTCCATTGGTTAAATCAGAGCAAGAATGGTCAAGGAAATTTACATTTAATAACATTGCAAATGATTTGTATTGAAGGCAAACGTGTTGAAAATAAAGGTTTTAAATCTTACTTTGCCTAGATAAATGTAAAGTGGAGGGAGAAAGAAACAGAATAAAGAAGAGAGCAAAGAGAAGTAGTAGCTGGAGAACACTGGTCCACTTTTATACCGAGACCATCATCAACCAACCTGACCATGTTTTATACTGAGACCATCATCTGTACAACCAACCTGACCATGTTTTATACTGAGACCATCACCTGTACAACCAACCCAACCACGGACCCTTTCTCATCAACATTGAGTTTATCACTAACAGGTTTTGGTGGGAAAAATGTTCAGCTCTATTCCAAGATTTTACAAGAATACAAGTCATTGTGGGTTGCCGATTCCAAATGCCACTGGATTTTGTCCTCAGCATAAATGCTTAACCCACATCCTACCAGCATATTTAACATTGAAGTTAAACATATCTTGTATGTTAAATTGAATACATACAAGGATAAACTACTGTATTAAACAACTAGATATTTAATTTAATTTAAGTAATCTGAAAAAAGAATGCATGACTGATAATATTATTTTAGGAAAATTACTGTAATGATCGGACTCAGGAGAAGTACTGGTAGTAGCGATCCAAGTGTGGGCTTTTAATGGTAGTATAGACCATATAATAGACTAGTCAAGCAGGCATGCCTGTCATCGACAGGCAAACAGCAAGGCAGGAAAATCCAAAGGATAGTCGGGTCACAGGGTTGGGTCAAACAGGGGCTGGCAGGAATTTCAGAGGCTAAACAAACACTTTAAAATAATAGGCTAACTATGTTTATTTGTTTATGTTTATGAACACCCCAGAGAACAAGATAATTACGAACGTTGCCAAAGAAAAGTAGGACTGATTTATAAAAAGAAGCCCTAACCACCTAACCAGAGACACCCCTAAACTAAAATACACGTTGCTCTCGTTCCTAACATGATGTGTAACAGAGATAAGTTACAACGTTATGGCACTGTACCATGGGCAACTTACCTACCTCGTCACTGGGTAATGAACCAAACGAAACAAAATCACTATACCGAGTAAAGGCGAGTAAAACTGCAACAAAGTAAGCTATACATGTAAGAACAAAAGTACTAGGAAAACACGAAAACACGAAAACAAAAACGAAAGTTTCCGTTCGCGCAGAACAGCCAACGGTAGCACAGAACAAACAGGGTATGGGTTGGTAACGAGTCAATTTACGAACGGAAGACATGCAAGTCCGTAAGGGAGACGGACAAACATCTGATTGGACAAGGACATGCGCGCTGTGACAATGATTGGGGTTTGACAAGCCAATCACAGAGGGATACTTGAGAGTGGGAGAAACAAGAGGGAGACAAAACCACAACACACACAACAATAAGGACACCGGATACAAGTAGGCCTACAGATATACAAATGTGTCTGTAACATCAGGGCATGGCTTAACAGGAGGAGCAAAACATTTGCTACCTTCCTGTCTTTAATTGTTTCGGAGAAAAGGCTACATATTTTTCGAGTAGATTTTCAAACCGATCTTTGGAGTAGTAGGAAAACGGTCTATTCTGATAGTTTTTATGTGTTTTGACGTGTGTTTGCTGCCGCAGATATTGCGGTTGACATATGCTCGTTGGAATTTTCTTTACTAAACGTTGTCCCGAGGGCGGAAACGAAATCTGACAACCAATCGCGAGAGAGGAGAGAATTGCAGAGGCAGGGCCTACGGTGGCCCCGTTTTTGTTTTGGGGGGAGGTGAATAAGTCGTCCGATTTGGAGAGGCAGCTAAATCTTTTTTTGCGTTTTGGACGTCCATATGGACGTCCATAGACTGACGGCGATGGCTGCTGATCTTTGCATGGATGGACGGACGGCGATGCTGTTCAGAGTGCCGTCCATAGAGGGAGCATATATTTTGGACGGCGTCATAGCCGTCCATATGGACGGCGATGCTGTTCAGAGTGCCGTCCATAGAGGGAGCAGATATTTTGGACGGCGATGGATTAGCAGGGACGTCCCTCGTGCCGTCCATAGAGGGAGCAGATATTTTGGACGGCATCATAGCCGTCCATATGGACGGCGATGCTGTTCAGAGTGCCGTCCATAGAGGGAGCATATATTTTGGACGGCGATGGATTGAATGTTTAGCAGGCTGTTGAGCTAACAGAACTGCCGAAGGCTACCATAGCATGTAGCTAGCTACATTAACTTTGGATGACTCAATCTTTTGTCAAGTTAATTTGTATGAATTGCATGTTAGTGCAATATTTACGCCTTTATTCTGTTTTTTTTACATAATCAGCAGTATGATCTCATGACAATATAGACTTGAAAAACAATATGTTATGGTTTGGGTTTGCCTATAGGCTACATTTATTTTAATTATTTCGAGAATTGTTAATAAAGACTCATTTAAAAGGTTAACATTTGGAGTGTTAGGCCCATAGGCTATTACGTTTTGCATTTGTCTCCGCTCAAAGTGGTTCGTGCGCAACATTGGAGCTACTGACTGGTGGCTCCAAATCCACCCATAAAACACTTTAAACTGACGGCTTAAAAGACCTAAAGGGCAATGTATTTCATAGGGCCATAACACAATGTTAAAATCTTAATTGAGTCTTTATTAACAATTCTCGAAATAATTAAAATATATGTAGCCTATATCTAGGCAAACCCTAACCATAACATATTGTTTTTCAAGTCTGTATTGTCATGAGATTATATTGTTGATTGGCCTACTTTTGTATGTTAAAAATAAAATAAAGGCGTAAATATATAGCCTTCACTTAAATGCAATTAATACAAAATAACGTGACAAAACTTATTGAGTCATCCACGGTTGCTGTAGCTACATTCATGGTAGCCTTTGACGGCTTTGGTTTGGCTCAACACATCGTATTGTGTTTTGCATTGGTCTCCGCTCCAAGCGAGTGTTTGTTGTTTTGCGTTTGTCTCCGTGCGCAAAGTTCGTGCGCAAGATTGGAGCTACTGACTGGTGGCTTCAAATCCACCCATAAAACACTTTAAACTGACGGTTTAAAAGACCTAAATGGCAATGTATTTCATAGGGTCATAACACAATGTTAACCTTTTAAATGAGTCTTTATTAACAATTCTCGAAATAATTAAAATAAATGTAGCCTATAGGCAAACCCAAACCATAACATATTGTTTTTCAAGTCTATATTGTCATGAGATCATACTGCTGATTATGTAAAAAAAACAGAATAAAGGCGTAAATATTGCACTAACATGCAATTCATACAAATTAACTTGACAAAAGATTGAGTCATCCAAAGTTAATGTAGCTAGCTACATGCTATGGTAGCCTTCGGCAGTTCTGTTAGCTCAACAGCCTGCTAAACATTCAATCCATCGCCGTCCAAAATATATGCTCCCTCTATGGACGGCACTCTGAACAGCATCGCCGTCCATATGGACGGCTATGATGCCGTCCAAAATATCTGCTCCCTCTATGGACGGCACGAGGGACGTCCCTGCTAATCCATCGCCGTCCAAAATATCTGCTCCCTCTATGGACGGCACGAGGGACGTCCCTGCTAATCCATCGCCGTCCAAAATATCTGCTCCCTCTATGGACGGCACGAGGGACGTCCCTGCTAATCCATCGCCGTCCAAAATATCTGCTCCCTCTATGGACGGCACGAGGGACGTCCCTGCTAATCCATCGCCGTCCAAAATATCTGCTCCCTCTATGGACGGCACTCTGAACAGCATCGCCGTCCATATGGACGGCTATGACGCCGTCCAAAATATCTGCTCCCTCTATGGACGGCACTCTGAACAGCATCGCCGTCCATATGGACGGCTATGACGCCGTCCAAAATATCTGCTCCCTCTATGGACGGCACTCTGAACAGCATCGCCGTCCGTCCATCCATGCAAAGATCAGCAGCCATCGCCGTCAGTCTATGGACGTCCATATGGACGTCCAAAACGCAAAAAAAGATTTAGCTCCTACTGCCGATTTGGGGGGAGTTGACTCGTATTGGGGGGGAGTATTTTCATTTGGGGGATGTACTCAAATTAGGGGGTGTGGTTTGCACTTCAGGGCCACCGTAAGGTAGCCTGACGTTGTCATACTCATAATTCTGGTCAGAATATGACTCTGAGAACTCTCCATTGGGCTTTGACTACAGGACGTGTTTCAAACGAGCCTGGAAAACAAATGCCTCTTCGCTTAATTGGATAGATCTACAACCAATCAGAGCAACAGAGTATGTGACGTATGTTAAGCACCGCATAGTTGTTGTCAACAGAACTTAACTACAAGCAGACTTGAAGTATGCTTGAAGAATGAATACAAACGATTTTTGCCGGTGTTGTAAAATTAATTTAAGGGTAGGGAGAGTACTTGTTCACACGGTCAACCTTTTTGAGCGAAACAATAAAGGGCAATGCATATACGAAGTTCTCCGTTTAGGATTACAACTCCATTGGGGCCAGCTGATAAATTAAACTTTTACCGAATCCTGTAGGAAGGACGGCAAAAACATATTTTCCATCGACAAATGCCTTGATTGCGTCTCTCTGTTCCTCTTTCAAAATTAATGCGCTGTCGATGTCTTCTAAAACAGACTCGATGGCAGAATCACAACATCCCAGATCTCCAGCGGTAGCCATGTTTGTTCAAAACGAATTCAACCTAAGCGCTCTTTTGTGACGTGGGTGATTACGTTACTGTTGATCATCTGTCCATCATCGTATAAAGCCCGCCCTGGCAATTTCATTGGTTCGCCCAGATTCTGGTTCTCTGTAGTTGGTCCCCAATATGACACCCTCCAGACCCAATTTCCCGAACAAATTTCTTTTGGGCGGGGAGAAGTTGGGCTGGCAGCCAGGCTAACCGTAAGGTTCAATAATTTTCAGTCTTCTGGCGGCATTTTCAGTTGCACACAGCAAAGATCGGAACTGGTTATCATTTTAAAGCATTCACAAATTCAAAAAATGTGTAATTTAAAAAATGTGTAATATTTTAATACCTGCTAGTGCTATCAACATTACGTGTGCCCATACATGTTAACCATAAGCACTAGCTAGTCAAGCTAATCAGGTGAGCTAGAAGCTTAGCTTAGCTAGTCAAGCTAATAAGGTGAGCTGGAGCTAGAATGCTTAGCTAGCTAGTCAAGCTAATCAGGTGAGCTAGAAAGCTTGTTAATGTACATTGCATAAAGCTTTACTGTACTCGTTTAAAAAAAAACTATGGCTATTTAGGGCAGTGAAGTATAATTTATATATTTGGCTTTTCTTCATGGCTGTTTAGTCTCATCTGGTCCCAGGGCAGAGACCTGAGTTTCCCGCAATTTTGTCTGAAGGACAACGACAGGGCAGGTGAATCTCCTGGTCTCAGGGCAGGTTGTCTGAGGGCAGGTGAATCTCCTGGTCTCGTGGCAGAAGTTGTATTTTTCTGTTCTCAGGGCAGGGAGTCAACTGTCTCCTCTGGTCTCAGGGCAGGTTGTCTGAGGGCAAGTGAATCTCCTGGTCTTAGGGCAGGTTGTCTGAGGGCAGGTGAATCTCCTGGTCTCAGGGCAGAAGTTGTATTTTTCTTTTCTCAGGGCAGGGAGTCAAACTTCAGACAACCTGCCCTGAGACCAGGAGATTCACCTGCCTTCAGACAACCTGCACTGAGACCAGGAGATTCACTCAGACAAAATTGCGGGAAACAATGGTCTCTGCCCTGGGACCAGATGAGACCAAACAGCCATGAAGAAAAGCCAAATATATAAATTATACTACACTGCCCTTAATAGCCATTGTTTTTTTGAAAACGAGTACAGTAAAGCTTAATGCAATGTACATTAACAAGCTATCTAGCTCACCTGATTAGCTTGATTAGCTAGCTAAGCATTCTAGCTTTAGCTCACCTTTTTAGCTTGACTAGCTAGCTCAGCCAAGCTTTGTAGCTCACCTGATGGCTTGACTAGCTAGCTTAGCTAAGCTTTCTAGCTCACCGGATGGCTTGACTAGCTAGCTTAGCTAGCTACCTAGCTTAGCTAGCGCTTATGGTTAACATGTATGGGCACACGTAATGTTGATAGCACTATAGCAGGTATTAAAAGATTAGACATTTTTAAAATTACAATTATTTTGAATTTATGAATGCTTTGAAATGATAACCAGTTCCGATCTTTGCTGTGTGCAACTGAAAATGCCGCCAGAAGACTGAAAATGAAATTGAAATGGAGGCCCCGCATCTGCAATTCTCTCCTCTCCCGCAATTGGTTGTCAGATTAAACCAATCACAAATGTTTCTGCCCTCAGGACAACGTTGAGTAAAGAAAATTCCCACGAGATTGACATATCGGTTGATGCTCTCCAACGCTTATGCCAGTACTCGACTAATCCAAAAGGTTCAGAGCTTTTGAGCTTCTGTTTCCCAGCACAGTGTTGTTTAGACAGTTGTTCAAACGTCTATTATTATTCCACCACCACAATTGACGTTGGATGAATAAAAGTGTTGATTGATAATTATTCATTCTTTTGTTTCAACTCTTTCAGGTGTTCAATGATCCCATACATGGGCTTGTGCCAATGCACCCTTTGCTGGTCCGCATCATTGACACACCCCAGTTCCAGAGGCTTCGCTACATCAAGCAGCTTGGAGGGGCCTGCTACGTCTATCCTGGGGCCTCCCACAACCGCTTTGAGCACTCCATAGGGTAGAACATTCAAATGATTTGGTGATACTGGACAACTAAGGTCTTGTTTTGTGCTTACTGCTAACTGGTTGTGTGTGTGTGTGTGTGTCGGTCTAGAGTGAGTCACCTGGCAGGGAGACTGGTCAAGGAGCTGAAAGATCAGCAGCCAGAACTTCAAATCACTTGCAGAGACTTCCTCTGTGTGCAGATTGCTGGCCTCTGCCATGACCTGGGTGAGGAAAACATACACACTCAACCTTGTACACTCACTATGAACTGAACTGCAGAGTTCTATTTCAAGGTGTGGCAGAAAGTGGTGAAGATGATATGTTGTTTTCACTCACTCTCTTTGCCACTGGGTCATACAAGACTCTTTCTGACTTGAATACATTTTGGGCTCACCTGTGAGGAAGCTCCATGTTGTTTCTCAAGATATATCTATTCCCCTTTCTCTCACACACAAATACAAACACACTCATGTTTTCCATCTTAAGTCAACAATCTCTCTTTCTCTTCCTCCAACATATATTTTGTTTTACCAGGACATGGCCCTTTCTCCCATTTGTTTGATGGGATGTTTATGCCCAAAGTTTGTCTTGAAAGTGAAAAGAAAGAGAAAGAGGGACAAGTGGGAGGAGAGGGAGAAGAGGGAAAAAAGGAAGAAGAGGATGAAGTGGACAGAAGAAAGAAGATGAAAAAATGGAAGGTAAAAACAGTTCTATCTCCCTTTCTCCATCAAAACCCCCAAAATCAACGTTTATTATAATACACGGGCAAACATTTATGGGAATGCATCGGCTTTATTTGTGTGTCCTGTTGTTGTCAACTGAATAGGTTTTTAAAGCCAGTGATTCCCCGATGTTTCATAATGACTGAAGCAATTGCAAATATCTGGTCTTCTATAAAATTGGGTTCAATTACTTCTGCATGATTATTTTAGGTCAGATATATTTGCATTCACAACAACAAAATGTGACCCATTTCAAGTTAGGACAGGGATCCAGCCCCATAATGCTAAACTGTTTATGTGCAGGAAACCATTCTGCTTTGGTTCCTCTGTATTTTGGTTGTCATGGTGAAGGACTCTTTACAAATGTATGTCGGTAAGAAGTGTGTATGTGCATATGGGTTCCACTTTGTTCACCAGAATCCTCTTTTCTTCAGCACGAGAAAGCGTCCGTGACCATGTTTTACCACCTTGTCAAGCAAAATAACTTGGAGGATGTCATGAAGCAGCATGGTCTGGTCCTGCCTATTGACCGGGTCTTCATCGAGGAACAAATTGCTGGACCAATTGACCCAACCATTGTGGAGGTATCAGTGACAGCATTCAGTTTCGTTACAATAGACTTAGTCAAAAATAGGAACACTTGAATGATTATTAAGATGATAATAAATGTCCTGTCCAAACCGGTAAATATTAAGTGATTTTAAGTGAAAAAGGTTTAGAAACGTGGGTGCGTCTCTCTTCTCCTACTAGTCCCTTCTTTCCCTCTCGACCACAAGGTTCCTATCAAGGAATACATAGGCTTGTTAATTATACAAGTTAACATGAGCCAAAAACATGGTTGAATGGCCCTTAATTGAATAGGATCAGTTTAAACCAATTAAATGTTTAACGCCTCTTTATGCATGGTTGATATAATTTCTTTTGACTTCTTATTTAATGGATTTTCTTGATTTAATGG